>NC_056727.1:1064809886-1064842386 GCF_019279795.1 Protopterus annectens
AGAAATACCAATTCATACCTTACATCTCCATACTCTCCATTATTCACTCACTTCCTTAATTCTATCGGCGTTCTCTCCAAATAAACCATAAGCTTGCTTTTCTCTCTTCGTATCAATTCTTTGAATTATACTAACTTACCTTGAATTTCTCTATAAACTGGCTAACATTTCTCAAACTATTAAATGATCGTCATAAAACTTGCATGTATTCATAACCAATGTCTTCATATTATGTCTACTTTGGTATAATTATGTAAACTGCATTTAGTTTTTGTATTATTATTAAAGACTTTAATATTTTTTATGTTTTGTAACACTTTGTAACACTTTGGAGGTTTTGTCCCTTGCCCTCAGTTGAAAATGGGCTCTAATAAAAACATCCACAATTAAGTATTTCACAACAGGAAACAAACCAATAGAAAAGCCCTGATAAATGTATCTGTATGTTGTCATCTTCTTGATCAACAGTACTCTTTATCAGCTATCTTAGTAGTAAAACTAATAAAAGAATAATCCATGTCATGGCAACACTAGACGTCTCTCAGACTCTTACAAAAACATCTAAACAAAGCTGTTGATGCAAAAATATGTGATGTGTTTTTAATTATTGTGCTTCTAAACCTAGAAAGATGCTAGAATAACAGGTATTGTGTTAGCATGCATCTAAAACTGAACTGCATGCCATTAAATACTTACTGCAATACACAGGGAATTGCCAGAAAAAACACAAATTTTGTTCGGAACAGTCTAAAAACATGAGTCAAAAGTACATTCTGCAAAAATCTGAACAGTTGGAAGGCATGCTACAAAGCAAACAAATGTTCAAAAATCGGAAGAACGGAACCACTGCATTAGGATGGGACTAGGGTTACCACCTGTCCCACTTTGCGAAGGACAGTCATTTTTTGGGCAGTTGTGTCCTGACCAACAATATTAAAATGGCAAATGCCCTGAGATTGTAGAAAATAATTATGTCCCATATTTCATGGAACAGTTGCATAAAATAGTTATTTCTGTATGTAAAATACTTAAATGTTACAAGAAACAGAATAAGCAACTAAACTGCTACAAGAATAAGCTTTCATTTAGGCAAAAAAAGTAAAGTTCTATCCTTTGTACTGACCGTGGGTATGTGTCAGCCTGTAAAATCTGATGTGTGTCCCAAAAATGTCCCACTTTGGCCATTTGAAAAGGTGGCAACCCTAGATGGGACAGAGTGACACATTCACAAAGATCAAAAGAAATAAGCCAGGCAGCTGTAATTCTGCTGAAATGAATGGAGTCAGCCAGCCAAATGTCCACAACTAGTTATTTTCTGTGACAAAAATGCACTACCGGAATGCCCGACAGTAACTAGTATGATCTGTTTGCCAGTTCCGTAAGATCGGTAACAGTTGTGTTTTTGCTGTTGTTCTTCCATCACCCACATAACTTATCTAAAAAATGCACTTCTTGACTGCCTTACAGTAACTAATCTTCTGTTGCCCTTCCATCACCCACATAAGCCATATACAAAAAAATGTCTGTTATCGCATGACAATCATCCTGCTCAAGATATCGGATTATTTAATGCAACAAATAAGGTGTGAAGAATTCAAAACATCAGAAGAATGAGTTTGATCTGGGGTGCGAAGTACAGTTGCTTTCTAAACTCGCGGCACCAGCATTCACCACAGTGAAGCAGCATATAGCAAAAAGGGCAGAAAAAAATTGCAGCATTTCATTTTTATCTATGGCAGTTATATGTACTGTATGTCTGAATGTGGCTATATAGGAAAACATAACTCTTGTGGAAAACAGTAATTACAAAGAGTCATTTTTATTTTTTTAAGAAAATATTCTGTCATGTAAATCATGTAATCTGATTAAAACTCTATTGCTTTAAAATACATATTTTTACACTTTAGTGCAAATGCATGTATCTGAGATGCAGATTGTGATGTTTTCTGTAACAACAAGTAAATTGAAAGAAATGGCTCAAGGAAACTAGCACTTACACTTTTCCATCATGCTGTCTTCCATGTGGGCAACACTGTACTCACTGAAAAAAAAAAATCAACAAACATAATAATCTGTTTAGTTGGACACATTGGATCAGAGTAAAAAAAAAATACAGCATTAAATTCAGCTGTCAGCATCTAGTGAAGTAAGTAATGTACCTGCATTGCAAATGCCAATAGAAGGAAAGTTTTGGATCGGCTGGTATTGGGTGATTACATAGAAAAGTATAATGCGGCATGCTAGCAATTATAGACTGACTGGATTCAGTGATGTACTACAAAGCATACACATTTTGATGCTCTAAATATGACACTGCAGTTATACTGAGACAAAAAAAAAATAGCAGTTCACATGTGCTGTTCATTTTCAGAACATGGACTGAAGCTGGTCTTCAGCCAATGGAAAAGTTTGCTGCCAAATGCCAATACCAAACAGGATTTCTAAATGGCAACTTACTGAGTTAGAACTGGTAAGGAAGTGGGAAAGAAATACATATAAAAAGACAAAGACTGGGCTTAGTAAACTACTGCTTTAGAGTATACACAAGTAAAAGATTTAGCAGGGAAACAACTATTTACGATGCTGAATGCTGATGTAAGCAACCACAACACAAATCCCTAAGCAGTACTGTATGAAACAGGGGAACAAAAATGCTGATATCTTATTCCAAAGGGAACAAAAACAGGACTGGAATAGAACTTTACACACACAATAGAGAAAATCCTGCTGTGGGTGGGAATGTAGAATGATGTCACAAAGAGGGAGGTGACTAGCTATGTGGGTGGCAATGCTATAGCTTCTGTCCGAGGCAAGCTACTGAGTTTAGGAATGAGATAGTGTCCCTTTAATCACTCTGTATCCAACAGCCCCTCTTCTGCCCAGCAACAAAATAAACATCCCTTGCAGGTCTTCAATCCAGGACCCTGTACAATATAATCACAGCAGTTAACCAGTGAGCCATCACAGCTATACATAAAACTGAGGTATACCCAAACAGATCCTCACTAAAGCAAAATCACAATTTACATGTGAAAGGAATCTATAAACAGATGTATAACCTACTAAATAACATATATATGTGAACTAGAGTACTGTATTAAGTCCAGATGTGAGGTGTCATTGTAATAAAGTGGTGAAATCCCCCGATAAACACAAGTACCCCATACAGGGTACGTACACATGAATCATGGTTACTAAACAAATATGTAACATGTAATGAGAGATAAATCAATGCCAAACAGCAAATAGTGAGCAAATTTAAAAATAAGCAATGCTAAGCATTGCACACCTCTGCTTACCAGGTGTAAGCAATGTGTAGCCCAGATAAATCGATTTGCCCATTGGTATGCCCCTTTAAGCAATGCCAACCTTAGGTAAGCAGGTTTGCCCATAGCGTAGCATTTTCAAAACCATCCAATCATGGCAAAGTGCAGGGCATTGGCCATATTTAAACCCCACAGGTGGGAATACATCTCATAACTGGAAACAGCTTCCTCTTGTAGACACAATGGCTGGTGTCGGGGAAGGATCGCACTTCCGAGTGCAGCGCTAGGGCATCCAGGAGTCCAAGGTCATAGCAGGGCTCCTGGTAAAAGACCATGAAGAGAGACTGCTGCAGAATCATTACCAGGATTCCCAATATAAAGTGGAAGCCTGGGACTGTCTCGCCATGACCTCACAAGTGCCACTGGCATCCCTCAAACTGGTGAGCAGGTCAGGCAGCACTATGCCGACCTGAAATGGAGGAAGAGGAAGTTCTTGGATCAGTGGATCCAAGAAGCTAGGCACGGTGATGCCCCAGCAGTGTGTAAGTACTCATTCTACTAACTGTTTAATAATTGCTAGCTCATGTATATTATGGATAGGTATGGCTAAATATTCGACTTATATCTCTGATAGTGGCAGCGGAGCGGGCGGTGAATCAGGAAGCCAATGCATGTAAGCTGCAAAGGCTGTGTCGTAAGGCAGGTTAGTAATAATCTCGCATGTACTGTCATAAGAAATAAATCTAAAAGTAGTAGAAAGTTAATTGCCAGTATAAAACCTGTATTGTGCATGGGATGTACTGAATAAACCAGACAATATGGCAGGAAGAGTCTCATATAGGTTGTATGTAAATAAAAGGGTAACAGCCTGGCAATAAAGGTCTAACTCCTGGACTGCTTGTGTTTACTCTGGTATCATATGGTAATGTAGTGTTGCATTCTCTTAATAGTACTGTTGTATTAAGCACTATTACCCACACTGTGCTACATAAATAAAATGTGTAGGAATGTCTGTATATGACTGTTGTAATCACAACGTCATATTTTACAACTGAGGGAGACATAGACAGAAAACAGTGAAAAGATACACAACAAAATCCAAATAACACACTCAACTAAGACATAAACTGTTGTATTTTTAGCACACACAGCCATGGTTCAAATCCTGGGAGTGGTAGTAAGCTGTATGCAGAATCATACCCCTCAATTGTACAGATTTTGTCAGACAGTTCAGATAATTGGCTTACATTTTCTGCCTGTCACCCTGTCCCACTGACAAATCAGAGAGATGGTCTCAGACATTTTAGGCAGCAAATAATGACATACAACTGATTGTCAGACATCATAACCATCAGAAATATATCTATGAGAACACACCTGTCACTCTAGAAACTCACCAAAATGTTATGAGAGTAATATGCAAAGTATGTCCCATCTCTACCCCCATGTTGTGAAGCAATGACTAGAGTGTATGCAGTAACAGAGTGAAACATATGTGCATAATAATAATGTGGAATCTGGCAATATGTGTGGCAACAGTCAGGTAGTGTTAACAAACATTCCCTCCACAGGTGTGTCAGATAAGAAAACTGTGCCTGGAAATAGACTGAAATCCTGGACTGGTACTGTTTAGTCTGGTATTGTATGGCATTGTTAGTGTTGCAGTTTCTCTGAATAATAGTGTATTACTCACCACTGACCCACACTGTGCTACATAATAAAACTGTCTAGGAATTCCTGTATAAGAGTTGTAATTACAAGGTCAGATTGTAAAACCAGGGGAAACTGATAGACAGAAATCAGTGAAGAGAAACACAGCAATGTCTAAATATCACACTCAACTGTGATGTCCACTGTTTTATTTTTAGCAGACACAGCCATGGTTCGAATCCTGGGAGTGGTAGTAAACTGTATGCAGAATCATACCCCTCAACTGTACAGATTTGTTCAGAATGTCCAGATAATTGGCCCATATCCACTGCCTGTTACCCTGTCACCCTGGCAAATCAGTGTGATGATCTCTGACATTTAGGCAGCTTTTAATGACATATAACTGACTCTCAGACCTGTAGATATTCAGAAAATGTATATGAAAACAAACCTGTCATTGTAACAACTCACTAAAGGTTTTTGAGGGCAATTGTCAAAATATGTCCCAATTTAACCTGCATGTTGTCAAGCCTTGACCAGAGTGTGTGCAATAAGAGATTGAGATGTATGTGCATAAGATCAACCTGGAATCTGGGAATATGCGTAGAAACACTCAAGCAGTATTAACAAACAATACCTTTACAGGTATACCAGGTAAAAGGTGTATACTGCAGGTAAAACACAGTTCACATATATAGTTGTCTGCAAACATACCACTGTTCAAACTAAGGCCATAGGGTAGTGTAATAATACCTGAAAGGTACAGATTACAGCAGTGACTAAGAAAGTAGTGAGAGCTACAGGGATATACAAGTTGTTAATTGACATCTCTCTCTTCCCCTACCATATCTGCAACAATAATCTAAATACATATCTCAATGGGTATGCGTACAATTGAATCTACTGTTGGGACATATCGCCTATTATTTGATAAATATTAAAATGTGTTTCTATGCATGTGCCATGTTGAAGTACTCCCCCATTGGGGGCATGCTGTCATCAATGTAACCTGCATGCTATTGTAATAACCACTGTGGTTCCATATATGCACGTGTTGTTTGCTATGCAACTATTCCATATCTGGTGTTTTGGGTTAATGGGAATATCTATGCATGCTGTTATACCTAATCCAGGAATGTGTTGACTATTACTAACCCACATATGTTTTACAACTGCAACACCATAGTACGTTTGGGAAGGCTGGTCCCAGTGGACCCACCTCTCCCACCTCATCTGGCCATGGCACCAGGCACCAGCACATCTTGGGCCCACCCTGGGACCTCCTCATCCGCTGGTCCTGCACCACCTTTGGGTGGAACCGCCTCAGGGGATAGGGCTCACCCCTCCGGGAGCAGGCACGGACATGAAAGTGTCACCCATCATCAGGTCTGGGGTCTGGTGCATAGCGAGCTCCACAGGGAGTTTGGAGGTCTGCTACACCAGCTTGAGGGATGCATGGTGAATTTAGAAGGTCCGCCTGCCCCTCCTACCCTGTCCCTAGCACAGCCACCTTTGGGGCCATGAAGGTGCAGTGGTGACTGCCCATGGGTGAGGACCTCAGTCCCACTGTTTCCATTTCAGGGCTCATGGGCTTCCCATTTCCAAAGACCCCTCCCCATCCAAGGTGTTTACCCCCCACATGTGTAATATACTGCCCCAGTATGCTGTCTTGTCTTTGTCTGCCATCCTACCCAACCTACCTCCCCAAATATACCTACTATTCTTCCCCAACATCCCACTGTCACCTTAAAAAAAAGAAAACAAGGGCAATCTGTTCCCAAAAAAAACTCTCGCCCCAACATAGCTGTCCATTTTGCATGTGTCCACTGGACACGTAATCTTGTCTAATTGGCTTCACAACATATTATCATTGTCCTCACCCCTCTCTCAGGGATTTGATTGTTCAAATTTACCTCCAAATTCAGTGTATATGCACAGCTGTTGCTGTAGAAGAAATGGACGGCTATAGACCTTCCCTACACCTGTCCTGCACATCCCTAGCTATTTTCCCTATTGTCTTTTCCTCTTTGTGCCCTTTTTTCACCACTTTCTTATCACCCCTTTTTCTTTTTTTTTAAAGAAATTAGCACAGGGGTAAGCAGGAGTAAGCACTTTTATGCAGCAGTAAGCAGGTTTAAGCTTGTTTGTGTGGGAGTGAGCAATGCCTATGCAGGTTAAGCAATTAAGAGGCTAACTGAATGTTAGAATATTTAACTGGAAGTTAGCATTGCTTACTGCCCCACAAACCTGTGAAAACCCACTTAAAGCTGCTCAAAACTGCCTTAACCACTCTGTATCCAACAGCCCTTGCTCTGCTCAGCAACAAAATAAACATACCTTGCAGGTCTTGAACCCAGGCCCTGTACACTAAAGTCAAAGCAGTTAACCACTAAGCCATCACAGCTGCAGAAACAGTAGTTGTTTTTTCAAATATATCTGTCAGTACACATATTGAATAGTATTGAACAACTGCTATAACTTTTTTTTTTTTTTTTTTTTTTTTTTTTTTTTTTTTACATTTGTTGACCGGGCTAGTCTAACTGGATACATATCCTTTTTCAGTAGAGGCCCAGGGAGAAAAGCTCCCAAATTTAGGAAAATTATAACACTACAATAAGATAAAAGAAGACATTAATAAAACAACAGAAACAAGGAGACATCAATATGTATATGCTAGTAGTTTGAACATAACTTTTGTAAAATTGGTCACATGACATGGGTACAGTTAAAGAAAGTACAACTTCTACTATTGTGTAGTACTTATTAGTGATATTAGTGTTGAATCACATATGTTGTTATATGTAAATATACACAAATCAGATTAATATGGTGTGATACACCTGGGAAGCTATATACAACAGTTATG
Organism: Protopterus annectens; assembly: GCF_019279795.1. Classification (NCBI taxonomy): domain Eukaryota; kingdom Metazoa; phylum Chordata; order Ceratodontiformes; family Protopteridae; genus Protopterus; species Protopterus annectens. The sequence continues at coordinate 1,064,817,669 of NC_056727.1, forward strand.
TTTACACTTAAGGATATGGATATATATATATATATATATATATATATATATATATATATATATATATATATATATATACACATGTACATATATAGTCCTATATATGTATTTATATACATCTGTATATTGCGTTATATATATCTATCTGTATATATATATATATATATATATATATATATACATATATGTCTATATCTATATGTGTGTGTGTGTGTGTATATATATATATATATCTTCTTTCAACTTTTCCTGGTTATGTGTCACCATAGCAGATCACCTGTCTGCTCATGATTGGCAGTGGAGTTTTACAGTGTCAAGTTGCCAGCCTGGCGCCCAACCTTCCACAGAAGGCACACACATGCATGCACTCACACCTAGGGCCAATTTAGAGTTTACAATCCACCTATAGCATGTCTTTGGGATGTGGGAGGAAACCCAAGCACCTGGAGGAAACCCATACAACCACAGGGAGGACATTCAGACTCCGCACAGAAGGCACCCCAGCCGAGAATCGAACCGGAAATCCTCTTGCTGTGAGGTGACAATGCTAACCGCTGCACCACCGTGGCCACCCTTATTTGTATATATCTATATATCTATCTATATATATATATATATATATATATATATATATATATATATATATATATATATATATATACACATACATACATACATATATGTTTAACATATGTCCAAAACATGTAGCGGAGTCATACCTCAGCACCAATAATTGCAACCTCTTAGTGCAAGGGGATGTCATGTAAGTATTGCAGGTATAAATGTAGACTGTTGCTACTGTAACAGGGGTTGTCTTAACAGAAATGTTGTGTGTGGGAAGTCACATCTGATATTGACATGTACCCCATCAGTTACTGACAGACATCATAAGATCATCATAGTGCAGTACCACAAATATCACAGTAATGGCCCTGTGGAATACAGCAGAGATATGACCAATAAATGTGGACAGTCTGACACACTCTGGTCAGTCCACAGGTATACACAGAACCCCTTAGTGCAAGCCGTGTGGACCAAGGCCGACAAAGTGGATGTTTACAGCCATGTAAATGGGGATATCACGTAAATACTGGAATAGATATGCTCACAGTTTATACATTCACACACTTCTGTCTGTCCTGACACATAATAACCGGAGGAGTAGAGGTCACAAGCCCACATACTACCCACTAGTTAGTGACATACATCTGTACAGCATCCCACTGCTTTGTCAGAAATACACAACAGTTATGGTGGCCCAGCAGCAGTACATCTGACAAATATCTGGACATAACATCACACTAGGTAAGTACACTGAGCTGCTAGGCATGTCACAAAGCACTGTGCAAACTACAAGTAGACTGCCACAACACTGGCCTACATTTCGTATGGGTGAATACACATATGCCTGCAAATATAGCAGGCTCCACAGGCATGTAACAGCACGGAGTAACAGATACCTGTGTGAAAGTGCATACCCACAACCAATCTGAACACAGCCACAGCCACATATGGTAAGTGTGTTTAATATTACAGTATATGGATTGTGTGATCAACACCATCCTCATATGTGCCAGTCACACACTAACCCTACATATACTGGGCCAATACACAGTGTATTCCAATGTCTGAATGCGGTATGGGACATGTGTGGGTTTGGCCCTACAAACATATACGCTGATAGGGTACCATACACTGAAGCAGCATGCAACATCAGATATAACAGGACCAAGAACAATGACATCTACCACAGTCTATACACAGGCCAAGGTACATATTCACAATACACACTCTGTCGACAATCACCATAATTACACAAACTCACTACTGTACACACTACAAAGAATGTCCAGGTTTTGTCCTCAGATATAAGCCCTACTATACATAATATGTCTAGCAGTCTGATATCTCACTGGCTTGTTATCAGGTACGATTTCAGTAAATAATGGTGTACTAAAATATGCACCTCTTACTGCATGACATATGTACAAAGGTTGACGGAGTTGTGGCTGGAGGCAGAAACACAGGGTCAGTATTGACATGTTGCTCTGATAATCTCATACATTTATTGGTGTAACAGGGTGTGTTGTGACATATGTCTTCCGAGGGATATGAAGTCAACTCATTTGGCTGTCACCATGTACTGACTGCAATCCTCAGAATATGCTACTGCATTTCTAAAGATAGGACATCTGTGAGAAACACAACACATGTAAGACTCCAAACACTGGCCAGTCTGCAGATAGCCCTACAGGTGAGAGTTTCCTCAACCACATAACACTATCATGACAGGTATTAAATCATGTAGACCAGCCATATCCACACAAACCCTGTTAAACCAACATTAGTTCAAATGTAGAAGAGCAAGACTTACATTCTGTCCTCATGTCTGGAACATCCCCCTTCTGTTTGTTGGCCTGTCTCCACGGTGTATGTTGTAAGAGGTATATGCCACTACCCTCTGTGATGCTGTTTGCCAAAAACCAACATGAAGTCCTGCTCACAATGAATGAAAAGGGCCAACACCCACATGATGTTCCTAGTTATAGGAGTGTGTTTCTATGCAGTTGGCTATGGGAATGTTACCACAGCTGTTCCACATGCAATCAGCCAGTGGAGGACTGCAATTTGTACATAGGCCATCAGCTGATCATGAGCATCACTTACAAAACACAAGCTGCTGCAGAAGCAAAGCAGGTGTACTTTTCCACATCCACCAGAGAGGGAGTGAGAGAGACAGACAGAGACAAAGTAAAAGAGTAGGAGCTAAGCATGTCTGTGCCACACACTTACCAGTACAGGGTTTCAAACCCAAACCTGACTATGCATTGCTATTGCATTTTTATGCAGTTATTGCATGCGCCACAGAGCTTACATGTTGATGAGTCATCCAAAGGTATCTTTGAAGGTGAGTGACATCAGCAACAGTGATAAAGGAGGGATAAGGTAAATGTAGTACATGTGCCTATCCACAAAAGCAGGTGTCAAGGAAGACACAACCACAGTCTCTCGGGGACTCACACACATTATCACAGTTGTCAGGGTCAAGATTAGAGTTCCTAACTAACTAGTTTGCTACACTATAGTATTACACAGGAATCACAGGCACCACAGTGGTTATCAGGCTGATATATGGGCAAAGGGTATGACAAGGTGGCTGACATCAGAAGGCATGCTTCAGTAGGGCAATGGGAGGTGTACTGAGTGTGAATGGCTTCCAAATCATTAATCTCCATTCACACACAGACACAGATTTGCCAGTACTGACATGCATGGGTTCATTGCTTCACAGGTGTGTAATGGTTGACTGTGCTAGAAGGCTGTACAAGATTAGGCAAAGGATATACCTTGGCATCAGGCCACATGACAATGGTCTGCAGTGTGGCTCAGAGGTGTAGTCCCTGGATTGGCCCACACAGGTGAGTATTGTATTCACCATCCACTCATCTGGGTTACTATTGCGGGTGGCCAGTGCTGTGCAGTGCTTGCCATGTATGTGTTCTATATTCCATAACATGAACGGTGTCTGGGATGTGCATACTTCCTACATGCATGTTCTGTGACTTGTGGAAGTGTACCTGGGGTGTCTAGGGCATGTTGTGTGGACAGATTATCATTTGATGTGACATTCCTGACCTCATATGGTGAGAACTGCCTATGGCACTGAGGTTGATCCTGCACCTACATTGACAGCATGATACAGGTATTCACATGTGTTAGTGGAATCTGTCCATACAGGGCATGTGTATAAGGCATGGTATTTCATTTGTGGGTTACATTTGCTGACTCTACAGTTGTTGCAGGCGTCCAGTGGGGAACATAGCAAAGGACCACTGTAAGCAATTATTTGCCTATTGTAGGGATGGAACAGGGTGCCATGTCCTCTGTAATCCACTGCAGTCACACTGTGATTACTATCTGTGGGCAATATGCAGGGAACTACCAACATAGTGGTTGTTGCCTAGCCAAGTGTGTTTGTGTATGAGACATGGGTGGAGAGTATTCTCTGAGTAATACAAGGGTTGCCTATTTTGCTCCCCAATCCATAATGTCCCATGTAGGGGTATGGATTGTCTACACCAGCCTTTCTGCTGTTTGACATCTGTTGTCCTTGTAAGGTGGACATTGTGACATATAATAGGTCCTCAATATAAGAAATTTGCAAAATCCACCCCACAATGTGTCCTGTTATTACATAATCACAGCTACCTCCACCCAGAATACTGATGACAAACACACACACACTTGACAGTGCTGAGATTCAAACCCCTACCTAGCTACGTATTGCTACTACAGTATACTGCATTTATCGCACGTGCTGCAGATCTTAGAAGGCTAGTCTTTCCCCAAAGGTGTATTTCAAGGTGAAGGATATCAGCAGACTTGCCAAAGTAAGGCAATGGAAAGTGTAGTGATGGTGAATGGCCTCAAAAGCATTGATCCCTACACACACAAACTACCAAACACACACAGTCTCACAGTTGCCATATCTGAGATTAGAACCCCTACCTAACTAATACATAACACTATAGCATTACGCAGTTAGAGCGTGCGCCACAGAACTCATAGGGTTATTCTTTCCCCAAAGGTGTATAGCAAGGTGAATGACATCAGCAGGCTTGCCAAAGTAGGGCAATGGGGAGTGCAGTGTGTGTGTGAATGGGCCATAAACCATTCATCTGGAAGCACACACACAGCAGTCACACACATGTTTACATTTAACAGGAACATGTATATAACTGCTAGATGAATAATAACTTGTAAAGTCATGTTACACAGTTATCACAAGCAGCACAGACACTATAGTGTTGAGGAATACCAGAAGCAAATGTCTGCAGTGATAGACAGTTTCACATCATGTGGTATTGACCAATTGGATGTGTGCTGGGTGGGACAGGCCTCATGATGGGAAGCTCTTTGTCACTATCTGTCACTCTCTTCCACACATCTATGTCTGTGTATGTTTGGCCTAATATAATGTGTTGTCCTTGGATATATGTGTGTATTCCTATCCGATATGTGTGCAAAGCATGACTGCTGTACAATGTGGAGTGTGTGCACATACATCTGTGACCGACAGATATGCAGAGTCCACTGTTGTTGCCAGATATGGGCTTCATTTCTCTAGGTGTGGAAGCATGCTCAGTATGACCTTCTGTATTGGATGTGTGAATCCATTCCAGGTAGGTTGTACTCCAGTGCAGGCATTTGTGTTCTACACCTACAGCTAACAACCTGTTTCTGCAGGATATTTGTAGATCGGTTGACAATATGGGGTCACAATGGGCAAAGGATGGTGGAATACTGTAACTAATTGTGTTTGTGCTGCTTCTGCTACATGGTTTTGGTGTTAGCAGAGATATTCAGACATATTTACTGTTTTACACTGTGATATATTATGTCATCAACTACTGACAGATATACTTATTTGCTTGCAGTCATTTCCTGGGGAATACAAGATGAATGAAGTTGTGTCCAGTATTGTGGTCTGAAGCCTACATATTCATGCAAAATCATGCTATTCTGGAGGGGGAGCTGCAGACACTTGCTGATGGGTCTGTGTAAATGGTTCAGCACCATGGTACTGTGGTGGCTAAGGATCCCATGCTTGTACATCCATCGACGTGACAGTATGGCTGTATCCTGCTATGGCCATACCTCACGACTGTACAGATTCACACAGGTTACCCAGAGGCAGGGTTCATATTTCTGGTCGTTACCCCTTCACATTATGGTTTACAAGCAGGTTTGTGGCCACCCATTCCTGTGTTTACAGGCAGGGATAGTATATGCTCATATCTGAGTTTCAGACGTCACACACTCCATGGCATCCATGCTTCTAACCCCCCCCCCCCCGTTATTCTATCCTCTTCCAAACATTGTGCAAATGTTATCTGATAAGTATCCCTATAGTTATCACTTCATCCCAGCAGTATTTAGGGATTGGTCCACAGTTCATGCTGTAGGACATGGTGGACATGCTACTGGGATTTGTCGACATAGCCTTGCATTTGTGTTCTGTGGACTGTGTTATGTTATTAGTTAGTCCATGAGATAACATACATTGGCAGTACTGGTGAGACACAGGCCTTTGACAGAGGACTGTAGGGCATTTGGTAGTGATGCAGGCCATCTGTAGCATTGTGTCACTCCTACAGTCCCAGGCTGCAAGCCACTATATTCCCCTGGGGTGACAGGGTAGGTGTGCAAGTTGTTAATGTCAATAGTTTCTGTCCTTATTAATCCATTGGTGTGGATGCTGGCAGGGTGCTGCTTACAGCTAGGGACACACCTGCATGGGACACCTCTTCAGCATGCTGCATTCTGTGGCTATTCCCATACAGAAGTGGGGATCATATTGTACTCATTTTCAACAGCAGGAATAAGACCTGTGAGGTACCTGTGGCTGATGATGGGGTGAGCTGAGTGCATGTGTGCTATGGAAACTACTTGCAGTTGACTCACAGATATGCATGGGACATTCCACTTATGCTGGCTTGTGCAGGGTCATCAGCAGTTTCTCAGTACTTCATACCTGTGCCTTTTGTGGTCTGCCAGTGTTTGGCCAGACTACATCAGTATTCCATACTACACAGCCAACTAATGTGCTGCTAACCTGTATGTACAATTACAAAGGTGTGTCCATTTGACAGTAACATTTTATACACTCTCTGTCTAGAGTACTTCCACCTGTGTACCGTTTGTATGTCTGGTCCCACATTCATGACATGTCCATCTTTCAGATGATGACATATATTACATCTGAACAATTAGTATGGATTACTGCTGGGTTGTGTCTTGCTGGAATGCATTGTGTTTGGCATGGTAGTTGTGAGTACTTGGCCCTGTCATCAACAGTACTGGCCACTGGCCACCAGGACACAAACTTCCATGCCTACATGCTGACCACTTTCACACAATATACAACACACAACAACCTAACGCACAGAGTCCTGCATATTGTACACGTGCTACTATCTATCCTGCTACTTTGGCCAGCTCAGGTAATCTGTGCTCCACTGTTATTATACATACACGTACATGTTACTACATTTCTACATAGGATTGTGTGTGTGTGTGGGGGGCACACCTGACAACTGTACACATTTGCTATGACTGTACTGGTATTTCAGGTACTCCATTTCATTCTGTATCCTGACCTATCATGCAGACTAGAGGCATATCAGTGTACTACAGATCTTAGGTTTTATTGACCTACATTTCGGTCTCAGACCTCTTACCCTTCAGAATTAACATCCCACTGCCTGACCTGTTGTAGTCTGTCTGTGTAGGTCTGGAGGAGGGTTGTTCTCCATAGACATCAATCAGAGGCCTTCACACAGCCTTTCTTTGTGTTTGTCTATGCCTGTCATGCTGGCTGAGACTGTTGTTGGGTATGTGAGCCTCACTGACATGCATGTGTGTGCCCTATGGACAAGCAGCAAAAAATACCTTTACTGTGTTAAACTGCATCCAGTACGAACCACAAGACCAAACAAAGAAAAAAAAGGATAGCAGAAGCGCTCAGTTAAATTTTCTTCACTTTATTTTCAACGATAGCAAAGCTTTCAGGTTTCCCCTTCTTCAGTGCTAACATAACAAATCAAATATCCATTCAAATAAATAGCAGCAGCAATAAAACATGTGACACAGCCCATCCAATATAAAATAAACTAAAAGCAATAATTAGTTAAAACACAATTAACACAATACAAGCATTTCAATTACATAGTTAATGCAACTTTTGTTGCTTTTTGCATAGAACTGGTTTAATACTTAAAAATATGGTCACTACCTTTCTCATTTACATGCTTAGCCAGTGCATTAGTGGGTAAATTTCTTCTGTATTACAATTTGCATAACATTCAAATTTATAAATGTTTTTTGTGAGTGGCTGCATAAATTCAGTTTCAGTAATAATATCAGCACAACAGCTGTAATTTGTACAAGGACAAGTACCTTGTCTATGTGACTCATTCCTGATTTTTCCTAAATGTAGGAGGCTGTGCTATAAAGACCTACATTTAGGAAAAATCAGGAATATAAACTTGAATGTTATGCAAATTGTAATACAGCACAGATTGTATACTTAGCCGTGTGCCAAAAATATTCCCGTTTTTATGTGGGAAAAGTATCAGAAGGTTGAAAGATCGTATAATTGAGCATAGAACTGATATCAGAAAAAATATACCCACTAATGCACTGGCTAAGCATGTAAATGAGAAAGGTAGTGACCATATTTTTAAATTTAGGGTGATTAAGTTAGTATATAAGAGTGTAAGAGGGGGTGATGTTAATAACATGCTTGAAAATATAGAATATGCTTGGATTACAAGGCTGCAAGCAGACATATACCCTGGCATTAATAATGCGATAAGTATTAAACCAGTTCTATGCAATAAGCAACAACAGTTGCATTAATTATGTAATTGAAATACTTGTATTGTGTCAATTGTGTTTTAACTAATTATTGCTTTTAGTTTATTTTATATTGGATGGGCTGTGTCACATGTTTTATTGCTGCTACTATTTATTTGAATGGATAATTAATTTGTTATGTTAGCACTGAAGAAGGGGAAACCTGAAAGCTTTGCTATCGTTGAAAATAAAGCGAAGAAAATTTAATTGAGCGATTCTGCTTTCCTTTTTTTTTTTTTTTCTTTGTGTCCTATAGACACACATTTGGCCCACCACATGTCCTGTAGTGGGTTTTGTCACCTTGTCTAGTACTGTCTCCTATGCTGACACCAGTATTTGTTAAGGATTTCATGCTGCCAATATAGGTGTCTACTATCTGCTGCCATCCCATTCAGCCACCCGATTTCCTAACATGCTCACATCCATGCCATAGATATGTAGCAGAACATACTACTACATTCAGCAAATGATAGTGAGAATGACTTACCTTGTGGCTGTGCCAGTATAGAGGATGGTGCTGGTGGGCTGACTATGTAGGATGCACATAGTACACTCCCTATACATGGTTAAGCACAGACAGTGTCATGTTTGGCATCCATTTTACTGTATGTGTGAGTTGGAGTGAGGTGTCATTCTCTGGATTTCCACCATGTCAGTGTATGTGCTATGCGTTGCCTCTTTGCCAAGGCCCGGGCATACTGGGCACACCTCCTTCCGCCTACTGGGAAAGGTTCAGGTTGTTCCTCCTCCGAGTCACTCTGTGCCTGTGCTGGACTTGGCAATGGTGGGGGGCTGTGTGGCCCTGCCCCATGTTGTTCCTGCTGCAGCTGTTTCCACAGGATCATATTGTGTAGCATGGCACATATAATGACAATTTGGGTACATGTAGCTGATGAGTACTGCAAGGCTCCACCGTATATGTCCAGGCACCGGAACTGTGGCTTGAGCATCCCAGACACACACTCTATTATGATTCTGGTCTGTGCATGTGCCTCATTATGGAGTTCTTGTTTGGGTGTGTGTGCATTTCTGATGGGTGTCATCAGCTACAGCTCCAGTGCATAACCAGCATCCCCCACTAGGTGGCCATATGTGTGAGTCATGATAGCTTCCAGGGCTGCCAGCATACACATTCATTATATTGCCCTGGGCATCGCATACGACCTGACAGTTGATGGCGGGGAAGCCCTTGTGGTTTATGTTGACTCTACCTTGCTTGCCAGGTGGTGCTTTGATGTGTATGTGTGTGCAATCTTTAGCACCCACTACCTCAGGGTATTCTGCTATTTGGTGGAAGAGACGCATATTGCTGGTCAATGCCTCATGGGTGTTGAGGAAATATATTTGCTCACAGGCATGTGCTGACATGGCATCCAGGAACTGGTGGAGTACCCTGGATGCGGATGCCTGTGAGATCCCCATGATATCCCCAGTTGGCCTTTGGAAGGTACCTGTGGCTAGTATTCTTAAGCCTACACATACCTTGGTATCCATTGGGATGGGTTCCCCTCTGTTGATTCTGTGTGTCAGGCATGGCTGGCACAGCTCAACAATTTGCTGTAGGAGGTCCCTGTCCACTCTATAGCGCTCCACTATCTCCAGCTCATGTAGCCCCTGGTAGGTTACCCTGGGTCTGTACACTATTCTTCTTCTCCTCACTGTGGGATGGTCATCAGCATTCTCATCCTCACCACCTTCAGCCTCTTCCACATGTTGATTTATCAGAGTGAAAGCAGCCCCTATCAATTCGTTGCTTTTGTTAGGTAAAATTTATCTGTTTGTATACACCCGTGGTGTAGAGTTTGTGGGAAAAACCAGAGGAAAAGTTGTTTGCAAAGTTTATAGTAGTGTGCTGGGCTGGGCTGCTGCCTGTGTAATTGGATGATTTTGATACATTTCACCTGCCAGCTATGCTAGTTCTCCTTGATTACCTTCCTATTGCTGTTTTCCCTTCCCATTGCCTTTCTGCTTAAGCTCCAAGGCACACCGCACAAACACAGTGCTCAGATATGAATGGAGCTGCTATTTCCTGGTTTAATTTTTTTTTTTTGTTTAAAACCTGGTGCACATTGCGCACACCCGTTTAGGCAATGTAAAGACTGCTAGGCAGCATCAGACACACCCCCTTCCTTAGCTCTGCTAAGCTAAGGGCAAACCCGAGCCACAGAGCTCCAATAAGCTTACAGTATGCCTGACACACCCCTTTATGATGTCAGCTAACTCTTAGGCTTGCACCGTGGTTTCTCTGCACCTGCATGGTTGGGATGCAGGCTAGCCATGAGGGGAAATCTGTGATTCAGTATCATTCCCCTCATTTGCATAGAATTGACTACTAATGACTAGTTACAAGTCTGACACTAAGCCTTCCCCCTTAGCAACCACTATTCAGTGGCCTTGTTGTCTTCTGCTTGCCATTGACTATAATGGCAAAATTGTGATTTTGCCTAAAAAGCTTTTTTCAAGGTTTTAGTTTTATTTTCGACAATCCCGTTTGCGCACCGCTGCCCTACACTTAAACGGCCGAAATCAGCCAAAAAAAAATACAAATTATTTTCTCTTATTTTGAAACTATTTTCTATGCTAATGGCCATATATTTGGCCATTGGCATGCCTTCCACATAATATACACCCTTTATTTAGAGCTGTCATGGCTCCGTTTTGTAATTTGCAGAAATGTACTCGGTTACTAGCCGAATACATTTCTGCAGGTTACACTACTCCTGCACAGATGGCTGCCAGCTTCCTGGATCACTAATTCACCTAATTTGCATGTTTTTCAGCTGCAAATGGGGTAATTAGCATACAGGAGCTTTGTCCGTGCAGGAATAATGCAGGAGCGCTCGTGCACATCCTGGGAGCTTGTTCCTGGATCTCTCGGTGGCCATATTGCCTCCAGCAGCTCTTGCACTACTCCTGCATGCCGGGCAGAGCTTGCTGCATCCCGGGAGTAGTTTCTGAAATATATATATATATATATATATATATATATATATATATATATATATATATATATATTTCATAAAATCTGAATTAAATATACGTTTATCTTCCCAGGCTGCCAAAATCAAGTTTGAATAAATGGGTGTCATATGCTTCCCCCATAGCCTCCCCTAAAACTTTATGAAAGAAATCATTATCAAACAAAAATGATTAAACATTAAAACAAGTTCCATAAAATTTGTCAATTTAATAATCTTAAAATTATATAGACATTTAGCAGCAGTTAACATCTCAGTAAACCAGTCAGTGCCTGTATGGTAGTATGGTAGAGAATAACTGTAAATAGTTTAATAATATAAATTTTGACTAGAAAACCATTATCAAAATATAGGAGAGCAGATGAATTCCACAAAAAAATGCAGAGTCCTTTAAGATGTAATTTCTATTCAATAATATGTTTTAACCTATTAGCAGTATAAAATGCAAATTGTTCAGTTTTTGACCCCCTATAATGACAATAGATCTCATGGGGGGGGTCTATAGGGTTCTTATTAATGTTTGGTATACCAAAAAAAGAAGGAATTAGAGGTTTCACTACTCTTAAAAAAATCATACCCATCCTTATTTATGGCCCCTTGCATAACTCCATCAAATAAAAAATTGATTCTAGAATATCCAATGAAAATGTAATTCCATGAAACACCCTCATCAAGCAGCAGTGAGAGAATTCTTGTTGAATAATCTAATCCATTAACTCTACTTACCACCCTTGTCTGGTTTCATGACTCTGATATCATGATTGTTTTGACAATTCCATTAAAAATTTCCTTTCTGAAGAAGGGAAATTATACAACAAATTATTTTCTAATGTTATCTTCTTATTTCATTTTCACAAAATATTTCAAAAGTCAAGATCACTGGATATATGGGTCATTAAACTTACTTTTCTTCCTCAAATTGTCTTTCTTAATTCCATCTGGAGAATTATTGACAAACATCAAACTAAAATAAAATCTTCTATTAAACAGTTTCAATTTGATACGAATATTTGCTGTACCTGATGTTGGAGTAGGGACAAAAGTGAAATCTTTTTTAAAAAGTTTCTTATGATTTTCTGTAACATTTAAGCTCCTAAAATTGTAAATATGAAATGTAATGTAATGACTGCGTCTCTTCCTTTGGTAGACATTGCTCTTCAAGGTAGTGTGGTGAAGCCCCTCCTTCTTCATATTCCTTTTTCGTATCCTTTCTGACCTTGGAGGAACCATTGGATCCAAAAAAGCTTCATACACTTGTGTCATCAACTGTTGTTCATTACTAAAATTACAGTTCGTATTGTAATTGTTGTTCCAATTTACTTTGGAATGCTGTTCAGACATTGTTGCCCAAATGTCAGTTATGGGATTCAATTTTGAAGGTAGAAGGTAATTTTCTTATTTGTCCCTAACAAGCTTCTTTTCTTTCTCTTCTCTTATTGTTTTGATTTGTTTGACAATTTTCTTAAAAAAATGAATATTCATCTTTATGAGTGTGGAATAACAGGCCATTCAAAGTATTTTTCATTGAAAATCTTAATCACCTCCTGGAGTTTCTCCAACTTCCTAATATTGTCTCTAATTAGTAAATGCATAAGTTCATAACCAGTGTTATCAAACATCATCTCTCTCTTGCTCTCTCTGTATATATATATATATATATATATATATATATATATATATATATATATAGATATCTAGATACATGCACACATGAGCATGAGTGCACACACACTCACACACAAACATATATGTATAGATACATACATACATATACGCACTCATATATGTATATGTATATATACATATATGTGTGTGAGTGTGCATGCACTCATGTTCGTGTGTGCATGTATCTATGTAAATACCCTAGGAAAAAGATGCTATGAATATGAACTGGTTATGTCATCTGCAATGCAGAGGAATTTTGTTTATTAACATCCTTCCCATATCATCAGCATTTGTTTATCTCAATCCCTGGCACATCAACAGTCCTACTAAAAATCTTATAAACCTCCCATATTTAAGTTGCTCAGTAAAAAATAATCTTAAATTTCACATTCTTCCCAGGTTTAAATCCTTAGAAAGTACTCCAGCAGTTCAAGGCTTCATTGGCTTCCACACAATTAGACCATCAGCTGTCCCCTCAGGGATAAAAGGTAGAAAAGTCTCAATACATATTAGCAACAGGTATAACTCTGAGTGAATATGTCCTGGAGTTTATCCACATGCAAATCACCATAGACAAAGTGCCATATCATATTCAAGCTATAGGTCACCCTGAATGCCCTAAGAATTCAATAGTTCATAACTAGAGCTACTAGGGACGCTCTCCATTAAACCAAATACCCTATTCATTGGACACTTTAACTAAGCCCCTATAGACTGGGAAACATACACTGCTTCCAATCTCCAGGAATAATGATGCCTGGACTTTTATTAACAAAAATACCCTTGACCAAATAGTGTACACACCCACCAGAGCTACAAACATACAGGACATGGTATGCAGCGATATGGGAAAGTGCTACACTCCCCAGTTTCATGTCCTCACTGGTGAGGTCAGACCATGTACTGTCTCCTATAAAATAAAAATCAACCCAATAACACCTGCAAACCTTGTATCAGTTAGGAGCTATTACAAAGCAAACTACATCCTATTAAGTGATAATTTGTTAAAATTCAGTGTTCCTCCTAACGTCAAGTTTACAGCAACCTATGGGGAATTGTTCATAGAGACCCTGCACAATCATGTAAATGGCTGCATAGAGGGTGCTGCACCAACTAGAATTAAGTCCAAACAAACTCTAAAATCAAACCACACTGGTGGAATCCAAACCTTAATAAGGTATATAACAAAACAAAAAAAGTCATGGCTAAAATCAGAAAGAGGAACTTCCATGATCATAAGAACTCTCTAATTAAACTAAGTAATAAGCAAAGAAGACTAACTAAGCCCAAAAAGGCCAATTATAAGGTCAAGATAACTTCACAGGCTAAAGACAATTACAAGGCCTTCTACAGCTATGTCCATAACCTCAAAAGCAGCACACAGCATTATGCCAAATTGGTAGTCAATGGTGCCACCTTCATTGAGCAGAACAACACAGAGAATCTGCTGGATGGCAAATTCACGTTTCAAACATGTGACCAAGGTTGTAAGGAAATCGATCTGTCACTCAACTTATAAGTAAGGGCATGGCAACCAGGTTCAAGGAAGTCATGGTACCACTTTATTCAGCCCTTATCTGACCCATCATTGAATATATTACTCCCTTTGGCATGTACATACCAGACATATGCAACAGTTGTAATGACCACAAAGATTCCTTACTTGAAGAATCCAGGGTATAAACACATTGCCTGTATGGATCACCTTAAAGCCTTATCTCTATACACAGTCTCCTACAAGTTACTGAGAGGCCATCTATGCCTGGCATACAAGGCATTTTTGGATCCAGTTCTGATGTACCTTCCACACGTTCACAAAATGAACAGCATCACAACTAAACCACTAGATCAAAAGATTTAAATTTTGCTTGCAACATAAATAGAACATGTTGGTGTGTCTCAGGGAATTTCCCTGCTGTGGAACAATGTCCCCATCCATGTGAAGCAGAGTCTATTTCTAACCATATTTAACTGTAACCTTGACCAATGGATGGGAAATTGGAAACTCACCCCAGGTCTGGCAGCTATGTAGCTTATTTACACAGGTAGACAGTAACTGTGCCCAAAATAACATAATGCCCCACACATAATTTTTAGAAGCTTCTTAATTGACATACCCCTCCTAATAAAGACTCATGATACACAGGGATGCAATTAGATTAGGCTGAGTGGCTAGGCTTAAAAATGCCCTGGTGGTCATTAGCTTAGTATATACCTATGACCCTATGAACCTATAAAACAAGAATAATCCCACAGCCAAAATCCATTGTCCTCCTAAAACAACTCCCAAATCCAAACCTTAGTTTAATAGTATAATTTGAAACAAGGGTAAATTTAGGACTACTTCTTTCATTCATATCAATGTAAAAAGTCAAACTAACTTCAGACACTATAATCACCTGGTATGCATACCCAACCGAAATATCACAGTATTTGTTGTATGTTTAGGAAAATCACTCATCAAAAGTTAGAAAAAAAATTATTAAAAAAAGACTGACAAATTGGACTCCAAGCTACAAATCTGAATTAATAAAATAGATCTTATGAAACTACATTGTTAACACAGCAAATCTCATAAAAAGTAAGGGGACCCTGCCTACATTAGTAAAGCCACACCTTAAACTTCTAAGTATTATGAAAATCACTCATCGAAAGTTAAAAAAAAACACTAATTAAAACCTGTAAATCTAAATTAACCATGTAGATTTTATATAATTGTATCCTCAACCTGCAAATCTAACTAAAGTAACAAGACCTTGATTGCATTAGTAAAACCACACCTTACAATTCCATATAAATAAATATGCAACATACCTTACGAAACCAAGTTTGAGAATCAGTCCTGACAGTCCATTGATAATGACCTTGTGTAAATCTCTGGTCTATAGATAATTTGCTATTTAATGAAAGTGCTAATCTTAGCTAAAATATTTATATAGAAATCAATATACAAAATGAAACCCATGCATTTTAAGTTTTATATAATTACTGACATTTCATTGTAAAATTAGGGAACTTAAATTGTGATTTGTGGTTTCACCACTCACTGTAAATTTTTTCCTAAAACCTATGGTACAAGATAATTTAGAAACAATCCATATCTGGGAGAAGGATATGGGTACTGCTTGACTTATCCAAGGCTGGTATGGTCTGGTCACAAATGAGTGTGTGTGTGTGTGTGTGTGTGTGTGTGTGTGTGTGTGTGTGTGTGTGTGTGTGTGTGTGTGTGTGTGTGTGTGTGTGCATCGCAGTGTGCGCATGTGTGTGTGCGTGTGTGTGTGTGTGTGTGTGTGTGTGTATATATGTTTTGCCATCAGCTCAGATAACGTATGCAGCAGGGGTGGCTCGTGCTTTAGGACTGCAGGACTGCAGCCCTCCCACCTAAAAAAAAATGAAAATCGAATAGAGAAACACAAACTCAAAAACAGTAAAATTCCCGGAAGTGTACGCATGCACACACACTCACAGACTGCTTTCTCAGCAGTCTAGATAGGATGAAAGGTATCTCAGCCCCAAGATGCCCAGCAGTCTGTGCGGTGGTGATGTCACGAAATGGAGGCACTCCGGATTGCAGCAGTCACAGGCAGGACCAATTGCGGATTTGGACTGCAAGGAATAGTTTGGGATGGACCAATCACAAAAGGAATACTGGCTGTTTGGATACTGGCGGCAACGGAGCAGCTATATAGCTCATCAGCAAAGTGGAGCAGTTACTTATTTCATCAGTGGGACTGTTCGGATATCGGAGACAAGGTAAGCAGTATGTATATGTGTGTGTGTAAAATGCTCCAGTTGCTATATACTGGTGGCTAGAGCAGACTCATGGTGGTGTGGTAGGGAATACCTCAGGCTTGAACCCTGTACCTTGTATGGAGGTGTTAAGAGCCTGAATTCCCTACCCACCACCATTTGTAAAAAATGTGCAGATTTTTGCCTCGTATTTGATCTGTTCTGTTCCTCATAATATCTGTGGTTTCTAAACGTTTAAATGCTTGATGGTGCAGTGGTAACATTGTTGCCTCACAGCTGTAGGTTTTCAGATTTGATACTTGGCTGGGGTGCCTTCTGTGTGGGGTCTGCATCTTCTCCCTGTGTTTGTGTGGGTTTGCTTTTGTGTCCTCCCATGTTACAAAGACATGTCTGCATTATTTCTTCCTGGGCCTCTGCTGAAAATTGTTTTTTTTGTTCCAAGTCAGACTGTCCTGGTTAACAAATATTAAATAAAATTGACAGGCATTTGAATTTCAGACTTCAGGTTTCTGAATGTTTAATTATGTACATATTTGATGGTGCAGAGGTACCATTGTTGCCTCACAGCTATAGGTGTTCTGGTTTGATTCTTGGCTGGGGTGCCTTCTGTGTGGAGTCTGCATCTCCTCCCTGTGTTTGTGTGAATTTGCTCTGGTGTCCTGCCATTTTAGAAAGACGTGTCTGCAGTATTTCTCCCTGGGCCTCTGCTGAAAATTGTGTTTGTTCCGTCAGAAGTAAAATTGACAGGCATTTGAATTTCAGACTTCATATTCTTCAGAAAATACATAGTAACACAACCTTTTATTCTAGCAATTTTCTAAGTTTATAAGATGAAAATTAAATCTGTTCCTATTTTTGGGACTGTATTCTCCCATTATTGGCTTTGTCCAGGTTTTTGTGCTAAGGTTGACAGCTATGGCAAGAACTGAATTCACTGAATATGTTTGAGGGCTGTATTCCATCATTACTGGGTTTGTCCAGGTGTTTTGTACTAAGAGGTTGACAGCTATGGTGAGAACTGAATTCATTAAATGATAGCCACTTAAGTTTCACTTTCACAAAGCAGCTGATATGGCATAGTGGTATGTTGCTCTGACTGTTTTGCACTGGGACCTTGGCAGTAAAATGTATGGTGGTAACACAGCATTTCTCTTTCACAGAGCAGCTGATTTGGTGTAGTGGAATGTTGCTCTGATTGTTTTGCACAGGGACCTTGGCAGTATAATGTATGGTGGTAACACAGCATTTTATTCTAGAAACTTTCCAAGATTATACAAGCAATGTTTAATGTGTCCCTGGTTTTTGGGCTTTTGACCCCCCCAATAAATTTTGGCTTTTCCAGATTTCTTGTGCTGCGAAGTTGAGATGCAGTTGAGTACTGAAAAGATTTTACAAAGAGCTGAGAGCTGCAGGGGAAGATAAGTTTAGTGCTGCTTATGCTGAGCTGGCTTGCATTGTTAATAGCACAACAGGTTGTGTACTTGCTTTTGATGCAGAAGGCTGTGGGTTCTGCTCCCACAAGGGGTGGATACTGCCGTACTGAGAATGTCCTCCTTCGTGAAGATACAAACTATGAGCCTGTTATCAGTTTGCCATCCATTTCCTCTTGCAATATTACTAGCTTATCATTTTTTTAATGTAATATAGGCAATTTCTTCCTCAGGGGAAACAGACACTTTATTTTTTGATGAAACCAACCTCTTCATTAGTTACGGATTTCTTTAATGTGGAATTATTTAGATGACTTTTACTTCTTCAGAGATTGTGCATATTTACTGATAATGTGGACTGTAGAATTGTGCATATTTACTGATAATGGACTGTAGAATTGTGCATATTTACTGATAATGATGGACTGTAGAATTGTGCATATTTACTGATAATGGTGGACTGTAGAATTGTGCATATTTACTGATAATGGTGGAATGTAGAAGTCTGAGTAGACTTTTATGATGGAAATGTTCTGAACTGGGCAGTTTTGTCATTATGGGTACATGCGTTTTGTTTCATTGCTTACTGGAAAAATGTTCAAAACAAATTTAAGACACCCTCTAACAACTATACTGTATTGTACAAGGAATATCATTTAGTACAATCAGGAAGGTGTATCAAAGAGCACATGTATGTTTCATATGCAAGGGGCCTATGATCTGAAAACAGCCCAAAATTAATCTTTATCTGTCACTGGCAAAATGTATTTTCTTTGAATGTGGGTTTCAATGCTGTTTCAATGAATGTGAGTTTCAAGGGCAGAGAAGTTTTAATGCTAAGTCTGTTTTCATTGTGAGACTGCATTGCTTTGCTTAGCGGATGTCTTAGTGTTTGTGCTGTAAAATGCAAAATAAAACTTTCAAATGAAGTCCAAATCATCATAGAAGTAAAGCAGTATGCACATTAGTGTTTATGGTAAATGGAGTGACATAGCCAAGTAATGGATCATTGGAATGGCTGCAGAGGCTCCATTCGACCATGATTTTGTGAGGGGGAAGGGCGGCAAACTCAGACAGGCCCAGCTGAACTATAGCTCCCAACTGTCCAGATTTTCAAAGAATTAATAGATTTTTGCTTCTTATTTTTGGTTTGTTCCTCATAAACTTTGTAGTTTTCTGGCAAATCATTTAGGAATTAAGTCACTAAATAATGATACACTGAGTTTCAGACGTCATAACCTTCAGAAAATGCATGCTAAAGTAAGACCTGTTATTCTATCAACTCTCTCAGTTTACACAAGAGCAATTTTTAGTACTGTTTATATGTTCCCCCAATATATTTGGCCTTGTCCAGATTTATTGAATTAACAGGTTGAGAGGTACATGCAAATAAATTGCTTTATAGAATAAGACATAGCCAACCTCTCAACTGTCCCTGATTTTGGCTCAAAATGTTGCTCTTCCCCCTAATAATCCCTCTGCAAAATAGCAATTTTGGAAGAAAACATGGAGGGTTTACAATTAAGAAATAAATAACTGTAATAATCAAAGTTATGGATTACTTTTATTTCAGAAGTGCATGTAGATTTTTTTATTTTGTCAGCTGCTCAAGTTAGCAGTACTAATATTAGTGTCCCTTCTTTGACAGGTTCCCAGCTGTATTGTGTGGCTATTTTATATTTTTGCATCACATTTTTGGTCCATTTTCCATAAAATTGTGTTTTTTTTTTTGGCAAATTAGTGACAAATCATTAAAGACTGAAGTTAGAAAATAATGACAGACATTTGAGTTTCAGATTTCATATCCTTCAGAAAATTCATACTAATGCAAGACCTGTTCTGGATGTGCCCAAGCAAGGCAAGGAGTAGTTATGCAGTGTAAATGTGTAGAGTGTCCCCCCATCCAAGGTAGACACAAGTACTACAGTGGCTTTTTATCTGTCCTTGATTTTGCAGAATGGTCTGATTTCTGTCATATTTTTGTACTGTTGATTTATGCTTATTACTCAGAAAGTGCCTGTTGTGGTGGCGGTGTATGGTAGCATTGTTGCCTCATCGCAAGACGTTGTCCAGTTCGATTCTCAGCTAGAGCGTCTTCTGTGTGGAGGCATACTTGAATGGGGCATGCCTTCGTTGAAGGTTGTGCATCAGGGCTGGTAACTCGGTACGTAAAAATCCACTACCAATTATTTGCGGACCGGAGTTCCGCTGTGGTGACCCCTCACTGGGAAAAGCCGAAAGAAACAAACAAACTCAGAAAGTGCCTGTTGCTCTGTGTTTAAGTAGTAATGCTTTAAAGATCATAAGGTAAACTTGTCTGAGATCGTAAGATGCAAGTAAGCTTTAATAAGCATACTGTTAAAGAATTGCCAGCATTGAAAGCCTTTCTGTTGTTGCCATGCAGAGAATACTTAACTAGATAATGTATAAGCCTTGGGTATTGAGGGACAGGATTACATTATTTTAAAAAGCTCATTACACTTGTTGGAGACTTCCAGTCATCTCTACAGGCTTTACCCGTAAACTAAACAGAATGACAATCAAGCATGGTCTATAACCTGTACAGTAATCCTTTAAGCAATGTATCTTGAGCTTGTTTCTTGTTTGCTTTTCATTTTTTACTTTGATCATGTTTTCCCCATGAAACAAGTAGATAGTTATCAGGCAGCAGGTCTTTTTTGGATAAGAAACATTTTTACAAGTGGGGGTATCACAGAGATTGCTACTTTCAGCATGTTACTTGGTATTTTTATAAAGCTGAATATAAATTATAATTAGAACTGCAGTGCAAGGAGAAGTGGTTTGAGTTGAGTGCTGCTTGTTTTTCTTCTACTTGATTTTGACTGGCATTCCAGTAATGTATTTAAACAGTAATTTATTTTTTCATGCCTCACAACCTTTTGTTTCCATCTAGATATTAAGCAAGCTGTCATGCAGCCAATGCATTGAAATATTTTTATTCTTCTACACTTATTTTTGTCTTGATTGGACTCTCATAATGATGGTTTGGCACCCAGGGCAGCATATTTAATTAAAGTTAGTTTTTGTGGTTTTGAGCATAGCTCCTCCCCTTTCTAGTTGGTCGCACCACTTCCCATTGACCCCACCCATTCAGCTGTCTACTGCAGCCCCCTTTGATTTTAAGTCACCAGCCATCACTGGTATGCAGTAAAACCAATCAGCTAGATCCTTGACATGTAATATTTACTAAAGTTCCACTAAACCTATCACATTAATGTGTATTGCTTAAAACTAAAGTAAAAGCTTACACAATGCAGATACTGTAAGCACACAACATGCATACTTATAATTTGAAAAGCACCCTACCTTAACTAAAACAACCCTTCTAAAATAAAATGTATACTTCATTTAACTACAACATATACATGCACATCCCCATCTGAAACAACAGTGGTTCTTGACAAATGAAAATGTTAAAGGAAAAATAAAAATCAATGACCACAATTAGCCAGTTGGATAAAAGCATTGCATGGAAACAAATCCAATTCAAAGTATTTAAAATGTGCAAAAATAAACCAATTAAAATAAGCAGACTATAACAATCAATATATCTTAGCATATACTTCATTGATCATTTACAGCCAAAGTACAAAGGCATTCATGAGACACCCATTCATACAAACCTACACAAACTGCCTGAATGAGATGTTTTGTAGACATGTAGGCACTAGAAAACATCAGCATAAAACATAGAAAAAAACATAAAAATAATATGTATGGGTGTAGTTTAGGTAAGATATGAAATGTCTTGTTTTTCAGCATTAAGAAACTTGGTTCATGATTTGCCTTGCTAGTAGAAAAGAAACTGATCCTCTAAACCTACAACATAAGACATTTTGTGTATCACACATCATAACACAAGTATTCTAAGTAACAGACAGCAACATGGTATTGATCAGTTATAGTAGCTAATCTTTAATACCTGATTGTGAAACACAAGCAACAAATATAAGCATGAAAAATATTTCACTTTAGAAAATAGGCAGAACTTAAAGACTTGTTGGAGAGCAAGCATTTTTCAAAACAGTATTGATGTACAAAGAGAGCCTGGTAATGTCCTCAAATGTATGGCAACTTATGGGCAGAAAAAATACAAATCATCACCATGTTTACTCTCAATAAATGCCGATGCTTAGTGATCATCAAATAAATAAATGAAAAGCAAAGAAAAAATAAGGAAGTGCCATTTTACTCTGATTATCTGTAGCTCTTAAACAGCTGATTTTTAGCAAGTATGGGGTAAATAAATAAATAAATTACAAGTAATGTAGTTAACTAT
The DNA here is from genome assembly GCF_019279795.1 of Protopterus annectens. Taxonomy (NCBI): domain Eukaryota; kingdom Metazoa; phylum Chordata; order Ceratodontiformes; family Protopteridae; genus Protopterus; species Protopterus annectens. Next base: position 1,064,840,210 of record NC_056727.1, read on the forward strand.
AGTAATTAGAATGATACATGCATCTGCATGAGTGTGTGTTTCTGTGCATATATATGTGCGTGTGTGTGTGTGTGTGTGTGTGTGTGTATGTGTGTGCACACACGTGCACATATATTCATATATATATATATATATATATATATATATATATATATATATATATATATATATATATATATGGGTCTACTTCTTTTGACCTAACTTTCATTTCACTGACACTCATTTGGCTGACCCCATTTGACTGAAATTTCATTTGCCTGACACTTCATTTCACTGACAAGTATTATTAGCAAGAAAATGGACTATGCCCCCTTCCCCACTGTAGTGCGACCCTGGAGTTAGAATATATAGTTAGGGGGGTGTAGGGGGCACAGCCCCCCACAACGGGGGGTGTGGGGGGTGAAGCCCCACCACTTCATCTCATATGATATTGTTAACTTTTGATGTAATATTGCTTAGTAAAAGAAAAGTAAGTGGGAGGCTTCACCCACACCTGCTGTGAGGGCTGTGCCCCCCACACCCCCTAACTATATATTCTAACTCCAGGGTCGCACTACAGTGGGGAAGGGGGCATATTCCATTTTCTTGCTAACAATACTTGTCAGTGAAATGAAGTGTCAGGCAAATGAAATTTCAGTCATTTGGTCTCAGTGAAATATGTGTCAGTCAAATGGGAGTTAGGTCAAAAGAAGTAGACCCATATATATATATATATATATATATATATATATATATATATATATATTTATAGATTGAGTTTATAATCTCAAAATACTGAAATATCAAATTTCGGTATTTCGAGACCATAAAGTCGAATGTGCAGAATAGCGAAAGTGCATAACCTCAAATCCAAATATGTCCAATTTACGGTTATGCTTTAATGGTACGTGGCGTGGAATGTGTTGTGTGGATGGTGTCCGGTCTAGTGTGTGGATTTAGGTGCAATTTAAGGTAAGTGACTATTTTGTATGGGTTTTGGGTAGGTTTGTAAGTGTATGTGAGTGTGTTTGGAAGTTGTACATGTGGGATAGGGTAGGCAGGTAAAAGTATGAGTGTTTAAATTTTGAATGCAGTGGTGTTTGTATATATGTGATGTGTGTGAGGGACTGTAGAATGTCTGGTTGTAAGTTTGCTGTCTTTTTCTGTGTGGTGTAATCTTGGAGTTAGAATATATAAGTAGGGGGTGGGGGGTGCAGCCCTCATATGGAGGGTGCAGGGGGGCTTGGCCAAGCAAAGGAAGGAAAATGAAGAAGAACAAGAAAGTATTTATTTTACTTCCGCTTTTTCTGTTTTTTTCAGAAACGGTAAAAGAATAAGTAAAATATTGTTGATTAAAATTAAAAGGAGAAGTAGATTTTCTACTAAATAAGAATATCAACTTCTCCTTTAGGAGAGGCAGAAGCATAAAATATTTTTTAGCACATGGGAAGTTTAGAATGCCCCAAGCAGGGCTAGTTCTATCACCACAAATGTTAGGCACCTTCCTTGTGGAAAATGCAGCATATGTGAGTTCATAGTAAAAGAATTCACAGATATTAATAGAAAAAAGTTCCAAGTTAGAGGCATTTATGGTTGCAACACAGAAAACATTATATATTGCTTAAAATGTTCATGTAAAAAATTTATGTTGGGGACAGTAAAAGGGAGTTTTCATGTAGACTCGAAGAACACATAAGAGATATAAGAAAAAGTAAATCAACTAGACCAGTGGCAGTTCATTTTAAAGAATTTATTAGCGATAACCCGGAGGGGTTACAAGCAACTATTTTGGAAAAAGTAGAAACTAATGAATTAATGGTAGAGCAACATATAAAAAATGTATTAAGAAAGAAAGAAACAATGTTAATTTTTAAGTATGGTACTATGTGCCCTAGAGGCTTAAATCAAGAATGCACTTGGAAGTGTTTGGTATAATGGAATTTCAGTAATTGTTAATTGATTAATTGATTTTTAAATGAAGTAATCAATTTAATGCAAAAAGTATAAAAAGCTGTGTTTTTACTTGTGTGATTGTACTCTGTTAAAGGCTGTTTATAGCCAAGGCATAGAGAGAGATTTAACTTGTATTTCTAATAAAAAAGGAGAGAGATTTAATGTGTATTTGTAATAAAAAAGGAATTATTTTTTTCACTGGTCGGTTCTGTGTGGTATTCGTTCAACTGTGAGCTGTTTACATT
>NC_056727.1:1064844886-1064872386 GCF_019279795.1 Protopterus annectens
ATCATGGGGGGGGGTGTCAGGCATACTGTAAGTGGATTGGAGCCCTGTGGCTCTAGTTTGCCCTTAGTTTATCAGAGCTAAGCAAGGGGGGTGAGTCTGAGGCTGCCTAGCACTCTTTACATTACCTAAGTGGGTGTGCATGCTGCGCACTGGGTTTTAAAGGAAAAAAAGAAGTAAACTAGGAAATAGCAGCTCTGTGCACATTTGAGCACTGTGTTTGCGCGGCGCACCCCCGGACTTAAACAGGAAGGCAATGGGAAGGGAAAACTGCAGTAGAAATGTATTCTAGGAGAGCTAGCACACCTGGGAGGTGAAGCGTATCAGCATCAGCCAATTACATAGGTGGCAGACCAGCCCAGCCCAGAACACTACTATAAACTATGTAAATACCTTTCTCTCTGTTTTTTCCCCACATACTCTATACCACTGGGGTATACAAGTGGGGAAATTTTAACAAACAAAAACAACAGAATGATAGGGGCTGCAGCAGCTATCACACATCAACATGTGGAAGATGCTGAGGGTGGCGAGGATGAGAATGATGCCGACCAACCCACAATGAGGAGATGGAGAAGGGTGTACAGACCCAGGGTAACCTACCAGGGGCTACATGAGCTGGAGATAGTGGAGTGCTATAAGGTTGACAGGGACCTCCTACAGCAAATTGTTGAGCTGTGCCGGCCACGCCTGACACACAGAACTAACAGAGGGGAACTCATCCCAGTGGATACCAAGGTATGTGCAGGCCTAGGTATACTAGCCACAGGTACGTCCCAAAGCCCAACTGGGGATATCATGGGGATCTCACAGGCATCAGCATCCAGAGTATACCACCAGTTCCCGGACGCCATGTCAGCACATGCTGGTGAGCACGTATATTTCTTCAACACCCGTGAGGTGTTGGCCAGCAATATGAGTCTCTTCCACTAAATAGCAGAATACCCTGAGGTGGTGGGTGCTATAGACTGCACTCACATATGCATCAAAGTACCACCTGGTGAGCGGTGTAGGGTCTACATCAACCGCAAGGACTTCCCCTCTATCAACTGTCAGGTTGTGTGCGATGCCCAGGGCATTATAATGAATGTGTGTGCTAGCTGCCCTGGAAGCTATTACGATTACCACATCTGGCATCTGACACAGCTGTACCAGAGATTTGCCAATGGGGACATCCCTTACGGTCACCTAGTGGGGGTTACCCACTGGAGCTGTGGCTGATGACACCCATCAGAAATGCACACACACCTGAACAAGACCGCCATAATGAGGCATACGCACAGACCAGAATCATAGTAGAGCATGTGTTTGGGATGCTCAAGTCATGGTTCTGGTGCCTGGACACATCCGGTGGAGCCTTGCAGTACTCACCAGCTATATGTACCCAAATTGTTATCGTATGTGCCATGCTACACAATATGATCCTGCAGAAACAGCTGCAGCAGGAACAGCATGGAGCAGGGCCACACAGCCCCCCACCAATGCCAAGGCCTGTACAGGCACAGAGTGACTCGGAGGAGGAACAACCTGAACCTGCCCCAGTAGGCAGATGGAGGCATGCCCAGTATGCCATGGCCTTGGCAGAGAGGTGACGCATAGCACATACACTGACACAGTATGGACCCAGGGAATGACACCTCTCTCTGACTCGCACATACAGTAAAAGGGATGCCAAACATGACACTACCTGTACTCAACCATGTATAGGGAGTGTACTGTGTGCATCCAACATAGGCATCCCCCAGCACCATCCTCAATACTGGCACACCCACAAGGTAAGTCACTCCACTTATCGATTGCTGATTGGAGTAGTATGTGTTGTTACTTGTATCTATGGTATGGATGTGAGCATGCAAGGGAATTGGATGGCTGAATGGGATGCCAGCAGATAGTAGACAACTATAATGGCAGCATGAGATCTGTAACAAATACTGGTGTCACCATAGTAGCCAGTACTACACATGGTGACAAAACCCACTGCAGGAAATGTGCTGGGCCACATGTGTGTCCATATGACACACACATGCCAGTCAGGTAGGTTCACATACCTAACAACAGTTACGGCCAACAGGACAGGTGTAGACAATCACAAACAAAGGCTGTCCTAAGGCCACTGAATGATGCCTATGGGTAACCTCCCCCCCAGGCCTACACAGACAGACTACATCAGGTCAGGCAGTGTGATGTTTTTTCTGAAGAGTAGGAAGTCAGAAGGTAATATATAGGTCAATCAACCATAAGACCTGTAGTACACTGACATGCCTCTAGTCAGCATGATAGGCTAGAAAACAGAATGAAGTGGAGTACCTGACATACCTGTACAGTCATAGCAAATGTGTACAAGTGTCAGGTGCGCCTCCCCCACAGATTATATAGACATGTAGTAACAGTCAGGTGTGCCTCCCCCAATCCTGTGTAGACATGTAGTAACAGTCAGGTGTGCCACCCCAATCCTGTGTAGCAATGTAGAAACAATCAGGTGTGCCCCCCCGTAACCTATGTAGACAGCAGTAACAGTCAGGTGTGGCACCCCAGTCCTATGTAGAAATGTAGTAACAGTCAGGTGTGCCGCCCAATCCTATGTAGACATGTAGTAACAGTCAGACATGTAGTAACAGTCAGATGTGCCCCCTATCCCTACTTAGACATGTAGTAACAGTCAGGTGTGCCCCCCAATCCTATTTAGAAATGTAGTAGCAGTCAGGTGTGCCCCCCCCAAATCCTATGTAGAAATGTAGCAACATGTATGTGTAGGTATAATACCAGTGGAGCACAGATGCCCAGAGGTGGCCAAGGTAGCAGGATAGATTGTAGCATTTGCACAATATGCAAGTATGTGTGTGATAGGTTGGTGTGTGTTTCATATTGTGTTGGAGTGGTCAGTATGTATGCATGTTGAGGTATAACCTGGTGACCATTGCCCACTACTGCTGATGACAAGGTCAAGTCCTCACAACTACAGTGCCAAAGACAATTCCCACCACTACACCACATGCTAGCAGTAAGCCATAGTAAATGTATGGTGGTAATATGAGTCACCATCCTAAAGATTGACATGGCATGGCTGTTGGGTTAATTATACAAGCATTACACAGAGGAAAGTACCCCAGATATATGGTATATAATGTGTAACTGTGAAATGGACACACCCTTGGAATTGTACATACAGGTATGCATCACATTATCTGGGACTGTAGTAGGGGATACTGGTGTCATCTGGCCGAACACTTGCAGATCACAATGGTGGTAGGACTGATGTATTGGGAAACAGCTGATGTACCTGTACATGCCAGCATAACTGGAATGCACCATGCATATCTGTGCATCAGATGCAAGTAGAGTCCATAGCACACATGCACCCAGCTCACCAAAACACCACCCACAGGTACCTCTCTGGTCGTATCCCTGCTGTTGGGAATGGGTACAATAAGATCCCACCTGTATATGGCAATAGCAAAAGAATGCAGCATGCAGTGCAGGTGTAAGCAGGTGTGTTCCTAGATGTAGGTAGCACCCTGCCAGCATCCACACCACCTGATCAAGACTGATAGAAAGTATTGGCATAAACACCTAGCACACCTACCCTGTCACCCCAGGGAAATAAACTGTACGGCAACCTGAGACTGTAGGACTGACAGAATGCAACGGCCTGCCACAGCTGGCCCACATCAACACAAAATGGCCTACAGGCCTCTGCCAAAGGCCTGTGTCTCACACGTATTGCCAATGCATGTTATGTCATGGACACCCAAATAACAACATAACACACTCCACATAAGCCATATACAAGGCCATGTGGACAAACCACAGTAACATTTCCACCATGTCCCACTGCATGAACTGTGGACCAACACCAAAACACACATGTGATGAGGTGATAACCTTAGGGAAAGTATCAGAGAATGTATGCATAATGTATGGAAGAGGATAGAATGATGGGGGTGGGGTGGGAGCATGGCCAGCATGGAATGTGCAAGGTCCGACACACAGCTGTGTGCACACACTATCCCTGGCTGCAAAAACATAAATGGGTGGCTACAAACTTGCCTGTACACCACAATAGGGGTAATGTCCTGACCCATGGCACCTGCCTCTGGGTAACCTGTGTGAATCTGTACAGCTGTGAGGTATTGCCACAGTAAGCTAAGGCCACACTGTCATGTCAATGGATGTACAAGTATGGGAACCTCTGCCAGCACTTTACCAAGGTGCTGAACCAGATACGCAGACCCAACAGCAAGTGTCTGCAACTCCCCCTCCAGAATGGCATAACTTACCATGAATATGTAGGTGTCTGCCCACAATACCGGACACAGCTGCAGTCACCCTTGTCCCCCAGGACATCACTGTGAGCAAGAATGTCCACCTGACAGTACTTGAGGACATAAAACATCACAGTGTATAACAGCACACATGTCTGAATATCTCTGCTAACACCAGTACCATGTAGCAGAAGCAGTACAAACACAATCAACTACAGTACACACTATCCCCTGCACAGTTTGTCCCCATATTGCCAAATGATCTATGAATACCCTACAGAAACAGTTTGCTACCTGTAGGTGTACAACACAAAGGTCTGCACTGTACAAACTACCTGGAATGCATCCACACATTTGGTACAGAAGGGAATACTGGGCATGCTCACACACTTAGTGAATTGTAGGCAATGTCAGACAAAATAATGAAAGGTCATACTGGGCATGCTGACACACTTAAACAAATGAAGCTCATGTCTGCAAACAATGGTGGATCATACATACATAGGTTCATAGGTTCATAGGTTCATACTAGGCTATCTGCCCAAGGGCATTTATAAGCCTAGCCCATAGTTATGTGGCTTTCGCCACCCCTTTAGTTTGAAGAAAACTATGCCTATTATTTTGCTGTGCCTCTGTCAAGCAGTGACACTGAAGTAATCCCTGGGGTATATCTGCGATCTCCCATCCATTGGTCAAGATTCCTCTTGAACAAGGCCAGCGAGGTGCTCTGCCTCACATGTACCGGGATTTTGTTCCACAGCATAGGGAGTCTCTGGGTGATGAATCTGTCCCTCCAGCACGTTCTATTAATAACCGTGTCAAGGTTTAAGTCTCCGCCTTGTGGTTCTGAGGGATCTAGATTTTTGAGGTGAAGCATATTCATCAAATCTGGGTTTGACATGGCCTTATATGTCAGGCACAGGTCACCTCTGAGCAAGCGGTATGCGACTGAATAGAGCTGGAGTTCTTTCAGTCGGGCAGCATAAGACATATTTTGAGACCCTTTATCCTTTTGGTGAGGAACTTTTGGGGCCTTTCCAGCTGCTGCAGGTGTCGGGTCAGATACATTCCGAATGGGGCATTGTACTCAATCATAGGTCTAATGAGTGATGAGTACAGGGGGATGATGACCTCCCTAGATCTAGATGTGAATCCCTTCATGATCAGGTGGGCAATGTAGAAGGTTTTCCTAACTACTTTGGCAACATGAGTGTCAAACGAAAGGTTACTGTCAACCTGGGTCCCCAGATCCCTGATGACTTCTTCTGTGCTCAGTGGATTGCCACCTATATGGCAGCTAGGGGTAATCTTGTTTTTCCCGAAGGGTATGACTATGCATTTCTTGGCGTTTAACTTTAGGCCATGGCTCTGGCACCAGTTATCTGTTTCTGTGAGGCCCTTCTGAAGGATATCTGTCAGATGTGTTTTCGACTATGGCGCCCAGTTTGCAGTCATCTGCAAACTTTGTCAGCCATAACCCTCCTGTGTTTGCTTGTACTTCAGAAAAGTAGATGCCAAACAAGAGTGGTCCCAGGACTGAGCCCTGTGGGACACCACTTGTGACAGGCTTTGAGTCTGACATGGCGCCAGCAACTCTGACCCTGTGGGTTCTGTCACTTAGCCAGTTTGCAACCCATCTTGTGATGTATGGGTTTACATTCAAGCTGATGAGTTTTTCGATGATACCTGAGTGGGGTATTGTGTTGAAGGCCTTTGCCAGGTCGAGGTAGGCTGTATGGACTGCCTTGCCCTCATCAATAGCCTTGGTGACTGTTTCGAAAAAGTCAACCAAGTTTAAAAGGCATGATCTGCCTTTGACAAAGCCAAACTGGGATGGATCCAAAGTCTGCAAGTTCCCCTATGTCTTTATTTATGAGTTCCATTATGATCCTCTCCATGGCTTTGCAGATAAGGCTTGTCAAGCTAATGGGATGGTAATTTCCAGTGTCAGTGGAGGCACCGCCCTTGTGAAGTGGGACCACAGTCGCCGTGCGCCACTCCTCGGGTACGTATCCTGAGGTGAGGCTAAGATTAAACAGCTGTCCTAACTGCGGGTTTAATTCCTCATTGAGTTCATGGAGCACACAGCTGGGGACACCATCCGGTCCCATGGATGCTGTGTTTTTTGCCTTGGAGAGAGCAGTTCTCACCTGGGCGTTGAAGATGTTTGGGGGGCTACAATCCTCTGGTATAGATATCTCTCCTTTTGGGGAGGGGGAGAAGTTTGCACTGAACCTGTCAGCCAGTATGTTGGCAATGTGTGTAGGTTCAGTAATCTTCACATCATTTTGAACTAATTCTGAGCATATCTGGGAGTTTCCTCCTAGGTTTCTAACATAGCTAAAGATGGCCTTATGATTGTCTTTTGAGTCCTTGGCGATTTTTCTCTCAAAATTTGCCTTGGATGATTTTATGAGAGCTCTTAGTTTTTTACTTATAATGATCAAAGGTGTCTTACCCTTCAAGGATTTTGCTCTATCTTGTAGTAGCTTCCTCCTTTTGTTGTAGAGCTTGTTTATGGCTGGGGTCCACCAGACTGGACGCTTGCCTTTGGTACAAAGAGTCTTAGTTTTGTTTGGGATTGCCTGATCCATGCAGTCCTGTAGGTGCTGGTAGAAGGCATTTGTAAGTGATTCAGCGGTTTGAGTAATGTTTACCACTGGCTCAGGGGCCTTAAAGGAGACCACACTAGTTTTTAGAAGTGTGAAGTCGGCTTTTGAGAAGTTTTTCACTGTGGTCTTTTTATTTCAGGTGGGGGGCGGATGAGGACCTCCAGCGAGATTAGTTTATGATCTGATCTCACCATTGAGGGTATACTTCGGTGTTGAACATTGTGATCCCATGTTCGTGATGATGAGATCAAGTATGTTTTCTCCTCTTGTGGGGATGGTGACTAGTTGTTCCATGGCATTTGAGTTTATGAACTCCAGGAACCTTTGGGCTAGAGTGTTTGGGCTTGAATAGTGTTCCCAGTCTATATTAGGGTAGTTGAAATCACCTAGTATGATGGTATTTGGAGATACATTTATCCCCTCCAGTGTTTTCAGGAAGGCCATGTGAGGTTCCTGAGTTTGAGAGGGTGGCCTGTAACATGCTACAAATTGCAGAGCAGTCTTGCCTATGGTTAATTGCACCTGGATGGTCTCCGATGCATCGTGCATTGCCACCAATCTTGAGGTGTGTGTGTCCTTTATGAATATGGACACCCCCCCCTCCTTTCTTGGTGTTGTCCGGATTTTGGGGCCGGAACGCATGATATGAGGTGAAACCTGATAGTGCTGGGGTGCTCTCAGGAGCCTTGAACCAGGTTTCTGTCACAGCACAGACATCAATGTTTTCCATACTGAGAAGGGCCTCGAGTGCGTGCATCTTGAGATTGAGACTTCTGGCATTGAGCAGCATTACCCTTAGTTTTTTTCCTTTTTGTGTTCTAGGGTGGTAGGTTTAGAATTTGAGCCTTGCCTAAAAAAGGCACTATGGGGGTGGCAAGAGCCTTTGCCAATATCCGGAAGCCCAGGGGTGAAGGTAGGATACTGCTCAAGGTCAGGGTTATACCTGCCTGGGCTACATAATCAGAGAGCTCCTCAATGTCTCTTTTCATGTAGTCCAAGGAGGTACGTCTCAGGTCGTTGACACCAGCATGGACAATGACTGAGTCGTACTTGTACTTGCTGTTGAGAGACCTGAGTGCTTGCGTTATGTGGCGGATTCTAGCACCCGACAGGCAGCTTACTGTGACCTTCTCCTTACTCAGTCTGGTGAGCGGGACATCAGTGTGCCTGACTATGGAGTCACCAATGATGAGTGTGTCTGGCATTGTGTTTGGCCTTAAGGGCTGTGACTGTTTGACACTCTGACTGTGTGGTCTATATGAAGCATGTGTTGGGTCCTGAGGTGGTAGTTGTTTGGCTGTCTGCTTTGGAGGCCTCTGCTGTTTTGGTAGATTTTTGGTCAGAGCCTCCGAGTATGTCTTTGTGTGATTATGTGTATGATTTGAAGTTGTGATGGTACTATGTGTGACTGGGTATGTAGTGTGTGTGGTTACCTTCTCCTCCTGTCTGGTCTTGCCAGTCCTATGTTGAGAGAGCTCAGCCTCCAGTTTGGCCGTATAGTTGCATCTCTCACATGTATTTGTGTTTTGTGGGAGAAGGAGAGGATTGTCTGTGTACATGAGGCAATTGTAACATTGCCTCAATATTCCCAGGTTCACCAGTTGAGCAGGAGGACACTACAACTGATCCTCGACATGCTAGAAGTAATAGATAAAAAACTTACAAAAGACTCCGGGGGATGTGGGTTCTAGGCTGGTGGGGTACTATCTATAATAATAGTGCTTAATCGAGGTGCAAGTACTGTAGGAGCAAGTGCTAGGCTTTACAGATAGAGAATAGTCTACTTGGGAATCAAGTAGAGATGAAGTTTTTAGTTATAGGATATGCTGGTTAGATCGGCAGTACAGTTCGAGGAAGGTAGATTTAAGGGAAAATTTGAAGAGTGGAATTTAGGTAGCCCAAATAGTTTAACCTTGTTAAACCGCCGCTGTTCTTGTGTGCAGCAGTGGCAACTCCACGCTAAATCGTGCTAAATCGCGCTAACGCGCACTTTATAGCAGGGGGCTAGAAAAAACAGGAAATGACCCAAAATGGCCAACAAATTACTAGTTGCTGTCTCTAACCACTCCTCTGAGGACAAACAAGCAGCTCAGTACTCCCCACTCCCACTGGTGAGTAAAGAAACTACCTCTGGCCACACAAGAAAATGGAGGAACACAGGAACCAAATACAAAGCCCAGGGATCAGCAAAATCTGATCACTGGAACAACTAGCTAGGAAAGTTAAGGAAAGGAGAAGTATTTTTTTGGTTTTTTTTTTTAGTTTTTTTGCAAACAGACAGAAAAAATACAGTAAATGCTTTGGTATTCGACTAAATTGCTATCAAAGGCTGGTACACTTGAGTGTATTAGCCTGTTTGTTACTTTTAAGCAAAACTTTAGCCAACAAGTGCAATCAACAATTTAAGCACAGAAAAACAGGAAAATCAGGTAATAAAACAGTAATATAGGCACAAACAGTAGTCAAAAAGCTCAAAAGATTGAAAAATGCCAAAAAAATGTTTAAAAAATACTTATAATCAAGAAAGTTGCTTTTTCTGCTCTCTGCTGGCTTAGGAACTCTGCAGGGGACCACGAGGAGCTATGCCAAGTTCTCTAATGCCTGAAAAAGCCCGCCAAAGCGCGCTTTATAGCAGAGGGCTGGAAAAAACAAGGAATGACCCAAAATGGCCAACAAATTACTAGTTGCTGTCTCTAACCACTCCTCTGAGGACAAACAAGCAGCTCAGTACTCCCCACTCCCACTGGTGAGTAAAGAAACTACCTCTGGCCACACAAGAAAATGGAGGAACACAGGAACCAAATACAAAGCCCAGGGATCAGCAAAATCTGATCACTGGAACAGCTAGCTAGGAAAGTTTAGGAAAGGAGAAGTATTTTTTTGTTTTTTTTTTTAGTTTTTTGCAAACAGACAGAAAAAATATAGTAAATGCTTTGTTTTTTGACTAAATTGCTATCAAAGGCTGGTACACTTGAGTGTATTAGCCTGTTTGTTACTTTTAAGCAAAACTTTAGCCAACAAGTGCAATCAACAATTTAAGCACAGAAAAACAGGAAAATCAGGTAATAAAACAGTAATATAGGCACAAACAGAAGTCGAAAAGCTCAAAAGATCGAAGTTGCAGATGTTAGTGCATACACTCCCCGGTATGCACCAGTCATGCTTTGCACACACATTGGATAGGAATACAGACATATATCCAAGGACAATACACTATAATAAGCCAAAAGTAGACATACATAGATATGTGGAAGAGAGTAACTGCGACAAAGAGCCAATCATGATGAGGCCTGTCCCGCCCAGCACACAGCCAAATGGCTACAACCACATGATGTGTAAATGTCACTCACTGTAGAAATTAGTCACTGGTATCCATCAGCATTACAGACTATGTGGTGCAAGTGCTAGCTGTGCAACATGACTGTACAAGGCAGTAGTCATCTAGCAGCTGTATAAATGTACCTGTGGAATATAAGCCTGTGTGTGCCAGCATGTGGTGTGTCAACCTCTAGATAAATGGGTTATGGCCCATGCACACACACACTGCCCTCCCTATAACCCTACTATGACAAGCCTGCTGATGTCATCCACTTTGAAATACACCTTTGGGAATAGAATAGCCTAGTAATCTCTGTGGCACATCCTAAAACTGTGTAATGCTGTAGTATGATAAACTAGTTAGGTAGGGGTTCTAATCCCAGACATGGCAACAGTGTGTGTTTGTGTGTGTCTGTGTAGGGAGCAATGCTTTTTAGGCTAGTCAAACTCAGTACAATTCAAATGACCTACTTTGGCAAGGCTGCTGATGTGATGGGAGAGGTGTAATCAAGTAATCTCTGTGGCGCATCCTATAACAGCTTAATGCTGTAGTGTGATATAGTACTCTGGTAGGGGGTTCTATTCCCACAAATGGCAAGTGTGGATGTTTGTGTGTGTGTTCCTTTGCTTGTGTAGGGAGCAATGCATTTTAGGCTAGTCACACTCACTACAGATCAAATGCCCCATGTTGGCAAGGCTGCTGATGTCATTCACTGTGAAATACACCTTTGGAAAAGGTGCAGCTCAGTAATCTCCATGGTGCATCCTATACCTGCGTAGTGCTGTAGTATAATAAACTAGTTAGATAGAAGTTCTAATCCCAGACATGGCAGGTGTGTGTCTGCCATTCGTATCCTGCGCAGACATGGCTGTTTGTGTAATAACTGGACTCATTGCGGTGTGGGTTTTTCAAATTTCTTATATGGTGGCCTTATTATATGTCACAATGTCCACCTTGCAGGGATAACAGATGTGAAATAGCCGAGTGGCTGGGGGTGCCAATCCATACTCCTACATGTGACATCAAGGCCTGCCGAACAAAGTTAGCAACCCTTGTATTACACAGAGAACAATTTCAACCCATGTCTCATACACAATTATACTTGCCTAGGCAACAACCACTATGTTGGTATTACCCTGCATACTGCCCACAGATAGTAACCATGGTGTGATAGCAGTGGACTACAGAGAGCATGGCACCCTGTCCATCAGTACAATAGGCACGTACATGCAAACAGTGCGCCTTCACTATGTTCCCCACTGGACACTGCAACACCTGTGGTGCCATCAAATGTGACCCACAAAGGAAATACTATGCCTTAAACACATGTCCTGTATGGACAGATGCCACTGATACCAGGGAATACCTGCTATCAATGTAGGTGCAGGGTCAACCTGCTGTCCATTACCAGTTCCCGCCACATGAGGCCATCTGATGATAACAATCTGTGTGCACAACATGGGCCAGACACTTCAGGTACAGTTCCACATGTCACTTTACATGCATGTGGGACATGTGTACATCCCGGACACAGTCCATGTCATGGACTAATGAACACATAAATGGCAAGCAATGCACAGCAATGGCCACACACAATAGTTATCCAGGTGACTGGATAGTGACTACAATACACACCTGTGTGAGCCAATCCAGGCACTACACCCCAGAGCCACACTGCAGACTATTGTCATGTGGCCTGATGCCAAGGTATACCCATCACCTAGCCTTGTATAGCCATCTGGAAAAGTCAACCACTACACATCCGTAAAGCAATGCACCCATGCATGTCAGTACTGGTACCCTGTGTCTCTGTGTGTGGTGTATGATGCCTTTGGCCACATTCATACTCACTACAACCCCCATTGGCATACTGAAGCATGCTGTCTGATGTCAGACCCCTCCACATTCCCTTTGCCCATATAACATCTGGATAACCCCTGTGGTGCATGTGATACCTGCACAGTACTGTATTGTGGCAAACTAACTAGTGAAGAGGTGTATGCCTGACCCTGCCAAGTGTGTCAATGTATATGGGTCCCTGAGAGAGTGCGGTTGTGTTGACACTGACACATGCGGACAGGCCCGTGTACTACACCTAATGTATAGCTACCATATTCATAGGTTCATAGGTTCATAGGTTGGTACTAGGCTATCAGCCCTAGGGCCTATACAAGCCTAGCCATAACAATTCCCTGGCTATTTCTTCCCACATTATTTACTTTCCTGGACCCCTGTCTAGCAGGGCGACTGACTTGATCCCTGGGGTGAATTTCCTTTCTCCCATCCAATCATCAAGGTTCCTCTTGAAGAGGTCCAATGAGGCACTCTGCTTGACATGTATGGGCAATCTATTCCAGAGTCTGGGGAGTCTATGGGTCAGGAACCTATCCCTCCAGCATGTTTTGTTTATTGTGATGGCAAGGTTTAGATCCCTGGAGCGTGTAGCTCTGAGGGATTGGGATTTCTTTAAGTGTAGCATGTCCAACAGCTCTGGGTTTGACATGGCCTTGTATGTTAAGCAGAGATCGCCTCTGAGTAGATGATATGCGACAGAGTATAGCTGTAGTTTTTTTAAGGCGGTTTAGCGTAGGGCATCTGCTTTAGGCCTGTGATTCTTTTAGTGAGGTATTTCTGAGGCCTTTCCAGTTGTTGCAGATGTCTTGAGAGGTACATACCAAATGGGGCGTTGTATTCTATAATGGGTCTAATGAGGGATGAGTACAGTGGGACAATGACCTCCTTTTTTCTGGATGAAAAGCCCTTCGTGATGAGGTGTGCCACATAAAAGGATTTCCTGACTGTTGTGGCGATGTGGTTATCGAAGGTGAGACCACTGTCCACCTGTGTCCCTAAGTCTCATCACACTTTCTGTGTTTAGTGTACTGCCACCTATATGGTAATTCATGGATACATGTTTTTTCCCAAAGGGGATAACTATACATTTCTTGGCATTGAGCTTGAGCCCATGGCTCTGGCACCAAGCATCTGTTTCTGTAAGGCCCTTTTGTAGAGTATCCACATCATTTGGGGATTCAGTAATGGCTCCCAGTTTGCAGTCATCTGCAAACTTTGTTAGCCAGAGTCCCTTAGTGTTGACCTGTACTTCAGAGAAGTAGATGCCAAACAAGAGCGGCCCCAGGACTGAACCCTGAGGTACTCCACTTGTCACTTGTCTGGAGCTGGATTTGGAGTTGGCTACTTTTACAGTGTGGGTTCTATCAATAAGCCATTTAGCAACCCATTGGGTGACATAGGGATTAATGTCCAACTTAGTAAGTTTATCTATGATTCCAGAGTGGGGGATGGTGTCAAAGGCCTTGGAAAGGTCTAGATAGGCTGTGTGGACCACCTTACCCTAGTCCATGGCTCTGGAGACTGATTCAAAGAAGTCAATCAGGTTTAGGAGACAAGATCGGCCCTTCACAAACCCAAACTGGGTGGGGTCCAGTGTTTGAAGGTTGCCAATGTCTTTGTTTATAAGTTCCATGATAATACGCTCCATGGCCTTGCAGATAAGGCTTGTCAGACTGATGGGACGGTAGTTTCTGGGATCCAAGGTGGATCCCCCCCTTGTGGATTGGGATAACTGTAGCTCTGCGCCACTCAGTGGGCACAAAACCTGAGGTGAGGCTATGATTAAACATGACACTTAGGTGAGGTGCCAGTTCATATTGTAGTTCATGTAGTACACAGCCGGGATGTCATCTGGTCCCATGGATGCTGTATTCTTGGCTTTGAGAGTGCGTTTTGTACCTGTGTGGCCGTTATTACTGGAATTTAGCAATCTTCGGTATTGAGATGGGCCATTTAGGGGTGAGAGGGGTGAAGTTGGCACTGAATCAATCTGCCAGGATATTGGCAATATCCTTCGGATCAGTATATTTAATGCCATTCTGTTTTAGCTCAGAGCAGATCTGAGCATTGCCATTTAGATTCTTGACATAGTTATAGAATGCTTTGTGGTTGTCTTTGGAATCTTTGGCAATTTTATTTTCGTAACTAGCTTTGGAGGATTTTATGAGGCATCTCAGTTTCTTACTGAGGCTAGTAAGGCAGTTTTTTGCATCCTGGGTTTTTCCTCTTTTCTGCAAAAGTTTCTTCCTTTTGTTGTAAAGTTTGTTTATGGCAGGGACCACCAGATTGGCTTCCTTTTTGGATGAGAGCATTTTGGTTCTATTTGGGATGGCATGATTCATGCATGAGTGGATGTGCTCCTACAGTGCCTTAGTGTAGGATTCAGCAGTTGAACTTTCAGTTCCCGTCTGCATGGGTGTCATGAAGTTTGTCACTTCTGACTTGAGTAGCATGAAGTTGGCTTTGGAGAATTTTTTTATGGTGGTTTCTTTACTGGGGGGTAGGGGTGGGATGTGGATGTTAAGGGTGATTAGCTTATGGTCAGACCTGACTAACGAGGAGGTGACCATAGGTATGGAGCATTGATTTCCCATGTTGGTAATGTCCAGGTCTAGGATATTGGAGCCCCTGGTGGGACTATGGATTAGTTGATCCAGGGCATTGGAATTTATGAATTCCAAGAACCGTTGCACAAAGGTGATGGGACATGAGTAGTT
This sequence comes from Protopterus annectens, assembly GCF_019279795.1. Classification (NCBI taxonomy): domain Eukaryota; kingdom Metazoa; phylum Chordata; order Ceratodontiformes; family Protopteridae; genus Protopterus; species Protopterus annectens. The sequence continues at coordinate 1,064,859,648 of NC_056727.1, forward strand.
TTACCAGTTAATGGCAGGATAGTTAAAATCACCCAGTATTAGGGTGTTTGGTTCTATCTTAATATTTTCCAGTATGTTTAGAAAGGTGTAGTGAGAATCTTGGGGTATGGTGGGGGATCTGTAGCAAGCTACAATTTGGATTGCAGTCTTACCTAGTGTTAGTTGCACTTGGAGAATTTCAGACACATTGTGTTGGCCAACTAGCCTGGTGGTGTGAATATCCTTGGTGAATATTGACACTCCTCCACCTTTAGTGTTTCGGTCCTGGTTTGGTGGCCGAAAAGTGTGGTAAGAGTTGTAGCCTGGTATTGCAGAGGTGCTCTCTAGAGCCTTGAACCAGGTCTCAGTTACTGCACAGATATCGATGTTCTCCATTTTTAGGAGTGCCTCGAGAGAGTGCATTTTGAGGTTTAGACTTCTAGCATTGAGCAACATTACCTTCAGATTTTGCATGCTTGTACCTGTTACAGTGGTGGTTTTGTCCTTTGAAGTTTGCCTAAAAAAGGCACTATAGGGGTGGCAAGAGCCTTAGCCAGTAACCTGAATTCCAGGGGCGACAGGTGCAGACCATCGCTGGCAAAGCATCGTAGTCTGTCAATCATGTCATCCCAGGCAAACAGATACTGGATCCCCTTTGAATGACACCATAAGCTTAGCCAATTGTTGAAGTCAATCATTTTATCCTTATATTGTGGTATCATTCTGGGTGAAGGCAGGATGCTACTCAGGGCTAGGGTCATACTTGCCTGGGCCACATGATCTGAGAGCTCTTCCATGTCTCTTTTCATGTAGTCCAGGGAGGTACGTCTCAAGTCATTCACTCCAACATGGACAATGACAGAGTCATATTTGTACTTGTTGTGGAGTGACTTGACTGCATGTGTTATGTGGCGGATCCTGGCACCCGACAGGCAGCTGACTGTAATTTTCTCCTTATTCAACCTGGTGAGAGGGACATCAGTGTGCCAGACTATAGAGTCACCTATGACTAAAGTGTTAGGTACATTGTCTTGCCTTAGGGGCTGTTGCTGGGTGGCACACTGGTGTTGTGAACTATGTGACACATTGGTTGTGATTGGTGTTTGTTTGCATTTCATCTTCAGAGGTCTTTGTTGCTTGGGCAGGTTACATTTAAGGGCCTCTGCATATGTGGATTTAGTGTTGCTATACGTGGGTGTTGGTGGTGCGGGTTTAGAAGGGCTATGTGTTTCTTGAGGTGTAGTGTGGGTGTTAACCTTCTCCTCTTGACTGTTTAGCACAATCTTGGATGGAGAGAGCTTTTCTTCCATTTTGGCTATGTAAGTGCATCTCTCACAGGTTGTAGTGTTGGGTGGTAGGAGGAGAGGGTTGTCTGTGTACATGAGGCAATTGCTGCATTGCCCCAGTATGCCCAGATTTACCAGGTGGACAGGAGAAATACCGGAAGCTGACCCTTGGACATGCCTGGTTTGGGGCTTTTTTTTTTTTTCTTTGTAAAGTATAGGAGCTGTTTCCTTAGCAAGGTACTTTGCAATTATAGGCTGTTTAGTGCCTACTATTAATTTCTCCTTGTTAACAAGGAGAGTTCAGTGTTTGTATGAGTTTAAGGCTTCCTAGTGCTTTCCAGCAGGTATTAGAGAAAGTGCTAGTCACAGGGATTCTTAAAGGTAAGATTGAAAAGAATGCACTCTGCAGTGTGCACTAGAGAAGTTAGATGTGAAAGTAGGTAACTTGAGTTTTACCTGTTTAAAAAGTTAAGGTTTAGTAGAGAGTTACTATTTTTAAAACAGCAAGATGGATTGAAAGGGGTGGTCACTTTTGTATTTTGGTACTATGAAATACTGTAGGATGGCCAATAAATTGAAATAATTGAAGGGGTGGGATTTCAAAAATTATGATTTTGTGATTACTCACATAAGCCAGTGAAAGTAGAGAGAAATGAGATATATGGTTAGATTAACATAAGAGGCAGGCAACTAGAAAGACAGTGGTATTTAACAAGACAACTTAAATGGGTGGGAGGGCAGGAAAAAATTCTGCCTGACTCAGAACAGAGAGAGCTGTCACTTTTACAGATGTCACTCACTATCACATATACGTTTGGAGAGCTCCTCAACATGTAAGCTATGTGGCGCATCAACATGTGATAGCAATACATTGTCAGTCAGGGGTTTGATACCCTGCACTGGTAGCTGTGTGACACAGACATGCTTAGACTTTACTCTCCCACCCACTCCCTGACTTATCTTTGCCTCTGTCTGCCTCTCTCACTCTCTCTCTGGTGGATATGGAGACCTACACCTGCTTTGCTTAGGCAGCAGCATGTGTTTTGTAAATGATGCTCATGATCAGCTGATGGCCTCTGCACGAACTGCAGCCCTCATCTAGCTGATTGCATGTGGAACAGCTGTGGTAACATTCCCATAGCCAATTGCATGGATACGCACTCCAATATCTAGGAACATCATGTTGGTGTTGAGACTTTTCATTCACCTAGATCTGTTGTTTGGCAAACAGCAGCTCAGATGGATTGGGGATTTACTTCTAACAACATACACTGTGGAAACAGGCCAACACACAGGAGGGGGATGTGCCTGACATGACTACAGAATGTAAGTATTACTATTCTGCATTTGGGGTAATGTTGGTTTAACAGGGTATGTGTGGATATGGCTGGTCTACATGTTTTAATACCTGTCGTGACAGTGCTATGTTTCTGAGGAAACCCCATCTGTAGGGTCATCTGCAGACTAGGCAGTGTGTGGTGACTTTTGTTTCTTGTGTTACTCACAGAGTAGCTATCTGTGAACTGCAAAAGCATAGTGTGAGGATTGCAGTAAGTACATGGTGACAGACATGAGAGTTACTGACCTTATATCCCTCATGGGACATATGTTCCAACAAACCCTGTTACAACAGTAAATGTATGAGGTTATCACAGCAATATGTCAATATTGGCCCTGTATTTGTGCCTCCAGCCATAACCCTGTCAACCTGTGTACATATGTCATGCAGTAAGAGGTGCATATGCTCTGTACGCCATAATTTATTGACATCATATCTGATAACTAGCCAGTCAGATATCAGACTATGACACATGTTATGTATAGTAGGGGTTCTCTTTGAGGACATAACCTGGGCATTCTGTGGTTGTGTGTACTGTACTGAGGTATGTGTACTTATGGTGACTGTCGACAGTGTTTGTATTGTGAGTATGTACCTTGGCCTGTGTACAGACTGTGGTAGATGTCATTGTCCTTGGTCCTGTTCTTTCTGATGTTACATGCTGCTCCACTGTAAGTTACCCTATCGGCTTACATATTTGTAGGGCCAAACACACACATGTCCCATACCACAGACAGGCATCGTACCACACTGTATACCAGTCCAGTGTATGTAGGGTTAGTGTGTGAGTGACACATATGAGGATGGTGTTGATCAGATAGTCCATACACTGTAATATTATGCTAGCTACCATATGTGGTTGTGGTTGTGTTCACATTGGTTGTGGTTATGCACTTTTACACAGGTGTCTGTTACTCTTTGCTGTGACATGAATGTAGTGCCTGCTATATATGCAGGTACATATGTATTCCCCCATAAAAAATGTACACCAGTGTTGTGGCAGTCTGCCTGTAGCCTGCACAGTGCTTTGTTACATGCCTAGCAGCTTAGTGTACTTACCCAGTGTGATATTATGTCCAGATACTTGCCAGATGTACTGCTGCTAGACCACCATAACAGTCATGTATGTCAGACAAAGCAGTGGGATGCTGTACAGATGTATGTCACTAACTAGTGGATAGTATGTGGCCATGGCACCCCTGTACCACTGGTTATGTGTCAGGACAGACAGGGGTGTGCAAATGCATAACCTATGGGGGCAAATGTATACCAGTATTTATGTGATATACCCATCTACATGACTGTTAACATCCACATTGTCAGGCTTGTTCCATATGTCTTGCAATAAGGGGTTCTGTGTATACCTCTGGACTGACCAGGATGTGTCAGACTGTCCACATGAATTGGTCATATCTCTGCTGCAGTCCCAGGATCATTGCAGTGCTAGCAGTGGTACTGTACTATGATGTCCTTAGGATGTCTGTCAGTAGCCAATGATGCACATGTTAAATGCAGATGTGACCTCCCACACACCACATGTCTGTGACGACAACTCTATCACAGTAGCAATAGTCTACATATATACCTGCACTACATACCTGACATCCCCTTGCACTACGAGGTTTGGACTATTGGGGATGAGGAAGGCTCCACTCCATGGTCAGGACATATGGAGGACATATATGTATATATAATTAGCTATATATCTATATAGACATATACACATATAGATATCCACATATATAGATGGATATGTGTGTATATATATATATATATATATATATATATATATATATATATATATATATATATATATATATATATATATATATATATATATATACATATAAACACACAGATATATACATATAAACACACAGATATATACATATACACAGCAATATATGTCTACACATATACAGTTAGAGATACATATGCACATATACTTATGGATATCTACATATATATTGACAGTAATAGATATATCAGAATAGATATGTATGCACATATAGTTATAGATATCTACATATATATCTACATAAATAGGTATATCTGTGCACATACGATGTGCATACATATATAGCTATATATACATATATCTACATATATATATATATATATATATATATATATATATATATATATATATATATATATAAATACATACGAAAAGATGTACACATGCCCATGTATATGTTGCACTATACAGATGTGTAACAGGCATATGTATGAATATGCATGTCTATGTACATGTAAACATATATCAACCTATTATATGTATATATCCATATTCCTGTCATGTGTAAACCTCACAGTTGTGTATACTTCCCAGATGTGTCTCACTGTATGTATCTGCTATGTGTACTTTATGTTAAAACAACATATGTGATGCGACAGTCATATTAATAACAAGTACTACACAACTGTGGAAGTAAAGGCAATTGTTCAATACTAATCAATATGTGTATTAACAGATATCTTGGAAGAACAACAGCTGTCTTCACAGTGGTCATGGAATAATGGTTAAGTGTCCTACTTTAGGGTACAGGGTCCTGAGTTCAACACCTGCAAGGGCTGTTCATTTTATTGCTGGGCAGAACAAGGGCTGTCAGATACAGAGTGCTTAAGGCAGTTTTGAGCAGCTTTAAGCGGGTTTGCTGGAAACTAAGCAGTGCTAATGTACAGTTAAACGTATGGGCTCTTACACCCTGTGGGCTTCGCTTACCAGTGCGCAAATCTGCTTAGCTGTTATACTGCAGCAATGTTGATATCTGCTTAGCATGGCTTAGCCCTGGTAATCAGTTCACACCACCCAGTCTGATAACATAGCAGGGTAATGACATTTGTAATAAGTGTATGTAATGCCATGTACAATACATGTGCCTATGTGCTGTCATTACACTAGCAAGGGATGTGAGTGTCATGTCTGGGACACAGATGTATATGAGGCCTGTACAGCACTGTTATCCATGTGACTTTGTTACATACAGGGGTAGTAGCCCAGGGTACGTGCTGTCACACTGGCATGTAGTGCATCATGGCAGTACTACTGTTGACAGTACCTACCCATGCAAGAGTAGAGTGCTAAATGTAGTACTTATAACAGGCACACCTGCAGGCATAGCTGGACTCTGAGGCCTCCCTGTTGTATCCCTGGTGTGTGAGCTGTGTCACAGTATATAACCCCTACTGGGTAATGATCCGACATGTGGAATGTAACTGTAGACTATCGTCTGTACAGCACATGATAGCGAGGGCTCCTGACATGTAGTTATGGCATACATATTGTTGTCAAACATCTGTCTGTCAACACATTCATCCTACTGCATAGCTACTTGCAAAGCTGATGACTGTCAGTCCCTGTACAGATGTACAGATGGCAGGTATCCTGCTGGGATATGTACAGGCATCCTAAGCTTGATTGACACTGACATGTCTGCCCAGCTGTGTAAGGACTGGCACATATTGGAGATAACACCCTGTATGCACCACATGCTAAGGGTACCTCCATTACACTACCACTGTCAACTGAACATGCTTGGGTACAGGTCTCCATCACAGACACTATGTGTTGTAATGCATGTTGCATGCATGTCAACTTGATCAACTCAGTGGCCATGTGCAGGAGACACCTGGAGGAATGGCTGATGGATGTCACTTCCATCCTGAGGGTCACCACAGTAGAGTCTGTTGATAGCTTGCCTGCTGCCACATGACAGGTGGCAGGATAAAACTGTACACACAACCCCTACACAACCCATCACTCCTTGGACAATAGCTAGGTACACAGCTATGACCACCTGCAGAGGTGCACCCCAGTACTGACACATGTTTACATGTGCATGACTGAGTATAGCAGTGTCTGTGTGCTATTACACCTGTATGTAGGAATTCCATGAGGGCCTTCACAACCACCATAATACCCATTTCCATTGCCAGTTGTGGCCACTGCTGTATGGGACATTACATGTATCCTGTTAAGCTTCTCTCCATGCTGGCTATGAGCCTTGCAGTACCATCACAACAGTGTTGTACAAATGGGCTGATAGGCATGGGATACCCATTGTGTTCTGGCAAGTGTGTGTATGTGTGCATGTCCGTTTATCTGTAGGGTACAGCATTCTGAGGCCACATATTCCTATTACAATACCCATTGCCACACAGTAGTACAGATAGTGGTGTTGCTGCCCATAGGTGAGGCATGACAATGCAACACCCTGCTATGTGTGTGGCACGTGCATTAGATGCATATCCCTGTAGTACCACTGTTGGGATATACAATGGGTTGTATCGCACTCATGGCCAATGTGTGATGGTGGGTATATCAGAGTGTCATCATGGGTTTCAAGGAGTACAATTTCCACTGGTGGATGTGGGTGCTGTGTACACTGTCATTGCACAAAGGTACACCCGGTATATGTCCCATGTACCACTTTATGGTTACCACTGTCACCATTAACCATACAGGTAACTGATACCACAATCCAGGCCAGTTATGCATGTGCTCTGTGCAGCCTACCTGTAACACATTGGACACACGGTCAAGTTAGTTAGCAGTGATAGGCCCTGATCTCTCGGATGTTTGTCTGCCTGTTATGTGTCTGTTAATGTGTATATGAAGGTATGTCACACTATGTATTGTCCACATACACCCATTGCATCCCCCATTAGCATACTGTACATGTCTGGGGATGTTCTGCATGTAACATGTAACCTGGGACACACCTCACCCTAAACGCTGTGTGGTGTGTGTAATGGAAGCCACACACTTCAGTCTCACTACATACCTAGGTAGGGGTCTAGTCCCAGTGTTGCCAAGTAATAGTGTGTGTGTATGTGGATGGGTCTACATCAGGTTGCAGATTATACATGCCCCAGTGGGTTACCTGTCCATGTGGCACAGACAATAACTGTTATACAAACCTGTGACATGTGTTCAACTGTACCCCAGATATGTCTCAACTATGGTGTCACCACAATGCCATACCCCACTGTGGAATATGACTGCAGACCATCCTCGTCCTGACACATGTACACATACAACACAAATGGATAACATTATAGAGACCACAATTAACCAGTGTTACTAACAGCTATAATGCATCATTGCTGGATGGCTACACTACCTGACATATATGCATTACACTTCACTCCTTACAACATGTTACACTGCAGTACTGTGGTACACTGTAGTACAGACATCATGTGCATCAGAACCATATATTAGCCCGTCCCTGCATTGATGATATGGATGACAGGGATGTGGCACAGGTATCATCATATGCACAGGGTGTGTTGTTAGTTTGCCAGAGGCCAAGGGTGGGCCATACATTTGACACCATGTGTGTGGGTGAGGGGTGTACTGAGGTGAACTAGACATGGTGATGTGGTGTGTGTAGGTATGGGGTTGCCCTAGGTGTGTTTGCATAGTGTGTGGGTATGCATGCACACAGTTCTGCCATGTGGCTGCCCAACACAGGTGTTTATGGACAGCTGCAGGCCATACCTGACAAGGTTTGCAGGTCACTGCCTCTGGCCACGGATACATAAACTGTGCCTGCCAGGGGTTCCATGGGCACATCCAGGTACAGGCCTCAATGTGCTACTCTCCCCTGATGATGACAAATGTCCATTGGTACCAGGTTCCTCCTGGGACTGGCCAGGACCATGTGCTCGTGGCCTGCTGTGGTGTAGTGTGGACAGTGCCCCCCTGCAGTGCCAGGGATGATACTGCCACTACAGGAGCCCCTTGGTGTCCTAACACATCCACGTTGACTGCCAGCTGTTGGCATTGCTGGCCTACATCCATGCAGCCATCGCCGCCCTCCCACCACACGTTCAATCATGGACAGAACACGGTCGATGAGGGCCATCATCTCACCAGACCGTCTATCCATGAACTCAGTTAATGCATGGATGGCACCAGCCAGTTCACAGGAGTTGTCACTTGCAGATGTGAGAGCAGCCCTCTGCAGCCTCAGGCCCTGTCTGATGTAACATTCTATATGTGCCTGTGCCACCATGACAGCCTGAAACATGCACCTGCTGGTACCAGCTATGTCGCCTCTGCCAGGGGCATAATGTCCAGCGGCACTAACATGAGCACCCTGGGACATCTGCCTATGTGGTGCCCTGCCGGACATCCGGCTATGCCTTCTGTGACCAGACACAGTATGCATGGTTACCAGACTTTCCTGTGCACAGCCACCAAACACCAGCTGTCCCTCCACTATGACCACTTGTTATGGGGTATGTATAGGCACTGAAACTGTGTGCAGGGTTGGGGTGGTTAAAAGGAGATGTCAAATAATGGAGCTGTTTCAGCTCCTGACAACCTCATCTGTGCCTCAACAGTACTATCATCATCTTCGGTATCTGTATGGACACCGAGATCAGATTGCATGCAGGAGGGACCATGAGCCACCTCGCCACCTGTGGGGGAAAACAGTAAATGCACTTTAAAACCTGTACAGCATTGCCTACCAGTGCGCACACACACACACACACACACACACACACACACACACACACACACACACACACACACACACACACACACACACACACACACACACACACACACACACACACACACACACACCACCATAATATCTACCTGTACGTGACTTTACAGACAGTCTCACATATATTTCCATTTGTTCCCCATCCTGCATCACGCTTGGTAATATACACACATTGATACCCCTCATTAATATATCAGTCCTCTAAATGCCTAAACAAGTGATCCCAACACAAAACCTATTACCGCATTACCTGCCTGACCTGTGTGTAGCAGTTGTAGATGACCTCACTGCTGTCATTTAGTGTTTATCCTGTGTATGCCCGGACATCGTGAGCATGGCCCCTATATGTGTGGGCTACTATGTTCACTCCATAATATCACGCACTGGTGTGTCATGTGTATGTATTACTCAGTACATGCCAGATATGCTGCTCAGTCAGCCTATCATGTGACAACTGTAACATATGGATACACTCCCTGGTGTTGACTAGTACTTTCCAAATGCATCTGTAGTGCTGCATATGTGGTTTGTAGGTCACCTCTCTGCTGAATGCGATATTAAGGGTATACCTGGTGTCTACCTTCCCTCTCAATGCCTATTCCATGCTACAGACCTTATCATACTATCAGCTGTCCTGTGATTACATACATGACAAGTATTCCTGATGTGTAATGTGGCAGTCCATGTCCATGTACTGCACAATCCCAAAGGGAGGTACTGCTGTATGACCACCCCACAATCATACATGTGCAAACATGGCCACGCACACAAACACACACACACATGCACACATGCATCCTACATGCATCAACCACCCTCCACTTCACCAGATTGACCCCACAGACAAATTAATTACCCACCAGTACGCATGCACACACATACAGGTGAGATTGCACAATGATAGTACACACAGTCCTCTTATTACCCATCTGTCAACATGCATAACATAGGGTACACAACAGCATGCAGTGCAGCTATAGTCAATCCATGCTAGCAACAGTATACATGTGTGTTATGCATGTGCTGTGTCACTAGGTGATGTGCCTTCCCCTGGATACCACTGCACCCATGTACACATTATTGCTGTGCACCTGTTCTGCACCCTGCCATGTACTGTAAATCATACCTCACAGGTGTACAACCCATTGATGAATGTGTAGCACTGTGTCAGTTATGTCATCTTTAATGCTCACAGCCCCTATGTTTTTTAGCAACACATACCTGGGATGATATGTGGACAGATGTCATTTGTGAATGCCTGATGTCTGATTTACAGCTTTCAACATCAGCGGACCATGTATGACCAATCCAATGCTCTTACACTGACAACCATCAGAGCATACCATGACTATGGGGGGTGTACACACCCTTATTGATATGACACACCCATCCTAGATCTGCCATGGGACCACATCACTGCATATCTTAACAGTACATGAGCCCAATATGTGACATATGTCCTGTACTTTCACATGCAGTGTCTACAGAATGTGTTAAGTGTGCAGATGCTGACCACGATGCATACACTCTGTGTGGGCATATGTGTGCATACCCTTGTCATGACAGGTTGTCACAACTATTGTTATGTGTACTACAGCAGTCACTACTCCGGGCATAGGTATACTAGCATGGGCCATCTGCATTTGCCAGTGTATGTTCAGTCTGCCCTACACATGTCCACCTAATCTGCATGATTGCAAGGTCTACTCATGTGCACATCCTTTGGTGTTCACACACTGCCGTCACTTTTGCTGTAGGGGTAGGGTTACATCTGCCACAGTTCTTGAACCTGACTATGTGCAGATACAGCAATTCTTAGCATCCTTAGGATCCCTGCTGCAGTGCACTGGTGTGTCATGCTGACACCACCCTCCTTCAGCCTTTTTGTAGATGCATGATAAGTAAGGCCTACACATGTGTGTCACTTTGCAGTGTCCCATACACTGAACACCACGTGTTACAGCCTAGTCCCAGCTGATAATGTGAACCACAGTAATGCCTTATGCCATAATGCAATTCTACAACAGTTGCCATTGTCCTACAGGTATATACACTGGTGTTGCACTGTATATGGGTGTTGTTCCAAACATGCCCCTACTGTAGGCCATGTCTTCCACCATTATGTTACTCCCTGTGGACACATTCCACAATGACAGGATGTTAGTTAATATGCAGTGTCTGACATACCCTTGCAATACCTCATCATGGTCACCCCTGTGATGCTGTGCATTTAATAGCAACAATACGTGCACATGTGCAGCATGCATTTTGGGTAGGTGTGTTAGATGTGTGCATGGAATATACCATTGTCATTACATGCCTGGTGTATTGGCAAGCATCTACATAAACCATACTCACCAGCAACAGGCTGTTGCCTTGGTGATATACCAGAAGGACCTACATAGGAGGGTGAGAGATGCAAAGTCAGTGGCCACACCTGTGGCATTGCTACAGGGTGGGTGCACCACTACAATACATCAACAGTACATGTCCACAATACTACCACATATGCACATCTGTTTATCACTACTTTGCACCAACAAAATATTTCTATGACATGTCAGATATGCATGCTCTACCTGTACCGATGCAGATGTATATTCCACACTGGTCTACTGATGTGCCCTGTGGCCTTACCTGCATGCTCCTTAGATGGTGTGTGGGTGGCACCCACCTCCACAAAGGTGTCCGGCGGTTGGTGGCTGTGTGGATGGGCAGGTGCCACGTGGCTGGCTAGGAGCTCCTCCACACGTGTCAGGGGGATGGATGACATGGTCCCCCCCTGTGGTGAGGTGAATTCCCCCCAGATTGCAGCAGCATGCCGATGGGCATTACGAAGCAGATCAGAACAATGATGCCAGACCTGCTCATAACTGCAGTTGTGCAGTCCGACATTATTGACCCTGTGGACCAGGTTGTTCCACAGGGTGGTCTGCTCCTGCTGCTCATGGGCAGCCCAGCCAAACAAGACTGCATAGTGCTGTATGAGGTAATTCAGCAGAATGTCATTTTCAGCTGCTGTGTACACTGGCAGCCTTCCATGGGACATCGTGCCTGAAAGACATAAAGATGGACACAGGTGTGAGCAAGTCATGCAGCAAGGTTACCACAGTTCTTAATACACATCACTGTCACCCCCCCCCACCATATCAGTGACAACAAACTATACACACAACTCAATAGGTATGGCTATAGCTTATCTACCAGTAGGGCAGATATTGTACTGTATCACGCTTTGTGCAAAGTGTTTGTAGCCATGTTCCCTGTACGGACACTATCACTGCTGGCCTGTTATAGACTATTCAGCTGCATGCCATTGTCAGGGCTACAATGGTTCCATATATGTCTATGGCATGCTTGCTATGTGTTTGCTGCACATCTGACATTCTGTGTTATTGGGGTTATTTATGCATGCTGCTGGACATGTTCTGGGATTGTGTAGACTATTACTACTGACATATGTTCTATAACAGTGACACAATAGCATTTATATGTACTAAAGGCCAGCAGAACCACCTCTCTAAACTCATCTTCCCAAGTTACCAGGCCACATCACATGTGTGACCCACCCTGGGGCCTCCACATGTACTGGTCCAGCAATACCATCAGGT